>NC_090753.1:86534021-86539021 GCF_036898095.1 Palaemon carinicauda | reverse complement strand
AGAGAGAGAGAGAGATTGTTTTTACTGTACGTACGTACAGTAAATGTAAATTTTAAACAAAAAAAATATGATAGGTTACAACATGTAGACTTTTAAAACCTTCCCTTTAACTTAATGCATACAGTACGTACAGTACTAAACTATAAAACAGGTTAAAGTAAAAAATAAGATTGTTACTGTACCTCACCACGAAAGAAGTTCCAGAAAAACTTGAATGACGATGGCGATGAATTTGCTGCACAGTAGAAATGATGATGATGAAGCTGATGATGTGTTCTACTGTGCAGTCAATGATAGTATTTTACGTCTCTTCAGACGGAGGTGTCTTTTCCTGGGACACCTCTTCAACTTCTTCAATTTCTTCCGAAGGCGTACTAGCAGGAGGAACTGGCTCTTTTTTGCGAGGCTGAAAAAACATTGTGATCGGAAGTTGTTGCCCAGCTGCTTCTTTTTTCGATCCAAGAGCATCCTGTAGGAGTCGTGATGTCATCGACCTTGTTGCAGAATTGCATCGCGCGAACCATATCCTCGTCCCACTCTTGCAACATTTCTTTCGCCTCCTTCATATGGTTGCAGAACTTGGCGAGCCGTTCTAATGTTAAGCCCGTTTCTTCTACATTTTCTTGGGTCTCTTCCTGGGTACCCTCACTCTCTTCCTCACTTGCCGATTTCGTCAGGTCTTCGAGATCTGCGTCAGTTAGGGGCTGGGAATGGCAGTCCAACAACTCGTCGACGTCTTCAGTCGTCATGTCGCCAAACCCGTCACCCCCAATTATGGCAGCCAACTGCACAGATTTCCGTATTGCAGAGTGTTGGATTTCCGACGGAGTAAATCCCTTGTCGTCGTAAACAATATCGGGCCACAGCTTCTTCCAGCTCGCATTTACAGTTGCAGGTTTCATCTCTTGAAGTGCCTTTTGAATATTCTGCAGGCACGTGGCTATGGTGTACTGCCCGCCAGTACGCCTTCAAGTTGAAGTCTTCATCCTCGTCATCTTGGGCAGCATCCACACACGCAACGAGGTCCGCCAAGGTATTCTTCGTGTAGAGGGCCTTGAACGCCCTGATAACCCCCTGGTCCATGGTTGAATTAATGACGTGGTGTTGGGTGGCAGGAACTCAACCTGAACGCCCTCACGCGACAGGTCAGTTGCGTGTCCACCAGCGTTATCCATAAGGAGAAGGATCTTGAATGGCAAGCCCTTCTCTAAGAGATATTCATGGACTTGCGGGATGAAACACTGGTGGAACCAGTTGGAGGTCAGCATCTTCGTAATCCATGCCTTTTGATTATGCATCCAGTACACGGGAAGGAGATTCTTATTTTTGTTTTTCAAAGCGCGAGGATTTTTCGACTTATAAATAAGCCCCGGCTTTAACAAAAATCCAGCAGCATTGCCACACATCACGAGGGTAACGCGATCCTTGAATGCCTTAAAGCCAGAGGCTTTGGCTTCCTCTTTGAACAGGAAAGTTCGCGACGGCATTCTCTTCCAAAACAAGCCGGTTTCATCCATATTAAACACTTGTTCCGGCTTGTATCCACCTTCAGCGATAATGTTCTTGAAAGTCTGGTTCACGTAAGTTTCAGCAGCGGCAGTGTCAGCGGAAGCAGACTCCCCATGCAGGGGAAACGCTTTTCAGGGCGAAGCGTTTCTGAAACTTCGCGAACCATCCTTTGCTGGCGGAAAAACGTTGTTTCTGACGCTGGGAATCAGTGGAGGTCCCTGTTGAGGATCATCTACATCATCATCTTCTTCAGCATGGTCGCCATCGTCGTCATGAGGTTCCTTTGCCGCAAAATTCTCATACAAGCTCAAAGCCTTTGTTCGGATGGTGTTCGTATCCAACGCTATGTTCTTCTTCCGACAGTCGGCAATCCACACAGCTAAAGCACCTTCCATGCGTACGATCGTTTTATTACGCGTTGTAACGACTCGCTTCGCTGATCTGCTAAAGGTGATTGCAGCAGTCTTTCTAATGTTCGCCTCGTCCTTCCTGATGTAGCGAACGGTGGATTCGTTGATGCCAAAATGGCGGCCGGCGGCCGCGTAACTTCTACCATCTTTTAACATGTCGAGAAGCGTAACCTTCTCAGCTATCGTCATCATTCTTCGGTGGCGTTTAGGCTCACTACCAGCCTTACTAGAAGCAGAACGCTTGGGAGCCATTGTAACAGAAAGTTCAACAAAAAGTTCAACTTAAAACAGTCGCACACAGCACAGATTCAACTTCACAAACTTAAGAACGTCTACTCAGCAATACGCGGGAAAGAGAAAGTGAACGATGCAGTCCCGCGAGAACTCTGATGCTGCGGGTTGGAGATGCGGGCCAAACACCAATCACAGGCTAGATAACAAAACTTGAGTTTTGATTCGTCATCTATCAGCGCTTGAACCAATCACAACCCGTCTTATACAGTACTATGGTGCGTTGATTACTCATAGAAGATGTCCCGCGCACACTGAACGTACGTAGATTAAGTACAATACCGTAATAATAATAAATAATGATAATAATACTGTACAGTAATAATAATAATAATAATGATTAATAATAATAACAATAATAATTTTATTAACAACAACAACAATAATAATAATAATAACAATAATAATAAAAATTTACGTACGTACGCTATTTTACGCCTCTCTCTCTCTCTCCTCTCTCTCTCTCTTTCTCTCTCTCTCTCTCGTACGCTTTACAGTACTTATTCGAAATGTGATTTTTGCAACAAAGAATATTATTGGATGCAGTACTGTACTACGTACGTATACATACAAAAGATTCATGGAAAAGAAGCACATCCATTACAGTACACACCATTCTAATATGGTATGACTGCATCTGATTTGCGTTTCATGTTCGATTTAATTTTACTACGTACTGAATTATCGTATGATCACATTCTCTTTTCGTGTTTTATTTCTTTCTGTGCTGAATTATATATCATATGTAATGCAATGAACAATCAGTAAGAGCAGATATTACTATAATTACAGTATTAATGGAATTACAGGTAACAAAATATCGTATTTGGTTATCTTCAGATTTCGCGGTATTTTCGAATTTTCCGGAAAATCCGCGATATGTATATATATATGGGTTATGGGAAAACCCCCGCGAAGTGGTGAATCCGCGATTGTCGAACCCGCGAAGTAGCGAGGGGTTCACTGTAATTTGGAATAACTTGGTTCAACATAATAGGAACTCTTATTAGATGAGTTTTTAAGTTATTACATGAAATTATTAGTTTATTCAAATTTTTCCATACTTCGTTTTTTAACTAAGTGGCCTAAACGTTAAAGATAATCGAAGTTATTTTTCGCTGATGTATTTATTTTACTCAAATGTAAATATTTAGTTTAGTGTAGCCTATGAAGCCTATTTCTTAGAGGGTCCGTTTTCTACGTTGAAGCTCAACCAGGAGAATTCAGAGAAAACGAACCTTGTTGATAAATTCTCTAATTATATAGGGGAACTAAACTAGATGTGTTCTTTCTCAACATTCTCTGCTATTATTATTATTATTATTATTATTATTATTATTATTATTATTATTATTATTATTATTAGTATTATTATTATTATTATTGTTATTATTATTAGCTAAGGGAAGTAATGAACAATTGAAATAAGATATTTCAAAAACAGTAATAACATTAAACTAGAATTGTTTGAAGCCTAAGCTCTTTTACCATCTAACTTTTGTTTACTATTCTGAAGTCATGCATTGCAAGGAATGTCGGTTCTTATAAAGGAACTACTTTAAAGGGTTAATTCCAACCCCCGGGTGTGGAACGTATTTCTTGGTGGTATACAAGTAATCTCTCTCTCTCTCTCTCTCTCCTCTCTCTCTCTCTCTCATTGAATGATGTGCAATTTATTGATTATTATTGTTTTTCAATATTAAAAAATAAAACATGCATTTTCATCTCCTTATTCGTCATAGTATTAATAAGAATGATTTAATTATTATCTTCATTATTATTAATTATATTCAAAATTCACTTTGATATTATTATGATAATATAACCATATTGGTAAATTTTTTACCCTAAGCGGCAACCACTCGGAAACGACAATCTCCCCACAAACTGCCATGTTGTAGTTTGGAAAGGGGGAGGGGGTGAGAAAGGTTGAACCTGTGTCGGTGTGTATCTATGTAAATATTTAGCCGTCATTTTGACGGGTCGCGCACACTAGTAAATAAATAAACGCTGTTCAGTTTATATCGTTCTTGCTAGAGTTGATAATAATGATATTAATAATAATAATAATAATAATAATAATGATAATAATAATGATAATAATAATAATAAAAATAATGATAATGATAATAATAATAATAAATAATAATAATAAAAATAATAATAATAATAATAATAATGAGAAAGATAATCTTAATGGTACCAAACCTACGAAAATACCTGTGAGCATCTTCGGTGAGAAAAATATTTTCCAGAATCCTTATGATTTCCAAGATGCTTCACAAAGTCTTCAGGTCTGGAAAAAGACGTTCCGTTAATAAATTGTCTTATCTTTGGTAGGAAGAGGCAAGTCTAAAGTACGCTTTTTTTTTTTTTTTTTTTTTAAGTCTTCTTAACCAATAAGGGGAGTAAATGTGCTAATCGGGGGGGGAGGGCTATTGACAGGTCTGTATGACTTAAATACACGTGGTTCATAATGTGTGCTTAGAAACGTATGCACGTGTATGTATAAATACACCGCACACAAACACACACACGTGGTGAACGGGTTTGTGTATCGACAGGATCAGCAGAGCTGTACTAGTCAAGGCCACCCATACTAGGTTGGCTTGCTGTGATCAATCAGACTACAATCTCCCACCATCACTAATCCGCACGGGTAAGCGTGGTGATGAAAACTGGCCAAACCCCAGACATGAATTGACATTTCTGAGACCTTTGTCCAGCAGTGGAGTAGAAACGGCTGCGTTTGTTGTCGTTGTTGGTGTTGTTGTTGTTGTGTGTGTGTAT
>NC_090753.1:86520063-86522563 GCF_036898095.1 Palaemon carinicauda | reverse complement strand
AGAAGATTTAAGTGAGTGGTTTTAAGAATATTTAAATTTCTTTTGAGTAGATTTGAGTTTGTTTTGAGAAGATTTAAGTAACTTGTTTTGAGATTTAAGTCTGTTGTTTTGAGAAGATTCAAGTAACTTGTTTTCAGATAAAAATATCTATTTCCTCTCATATGTTATTATCAATCAAGAACAAAAAGAAATGGAAATAAATACCAACAAAAATAGCTAATTTCACAATTCACTAAAATAAACAAGAATTCCAGAATTCATTTTATTCCGGACATAATACCCCAGAAATATCTAAAGAACTTGAATTTACAGTTCAAATAACAATAAGATTAAAGTTTAGTCAGTCAAAAAAAAAAATAAATAAATAAAAAAAATAAATAAATAAAAAAAAATAATGAAAATAGGTTTGATCCCGAGAGAGTAGACATAGAATCGGTCTGTTAAATGCTAATGTAATCCTAGTACTGTTTAATATACCTGGTTCTTAGATGACTGTGATGGGTCATAAATAAAATAGACAAGGCAAAAGAAACATCACCCAAAAGAAGTCAATATATATATATATATATATATATATATATATATATATATATATATATATATATATATATATATATATGCCTTAACGTAGTGAAAGGGTTTGTGTATCGCCATGATCAGCGAAGTTGTAATAGTCAGAATCACCCATACTAGGTTGATTTGCTGTGAACGATTAGACTAAAGCCTCCCACCTTCACCAACCCACAGCGGCCAGCGTAGTGATGAAAACTGGCCAAACCCCAGACATGAATAAGGGCATGTCTGAGGCCTTTGTCCCGTAGCGGAATAGAAACGGTTGTATTTGTTGTTGTATATAAATTGGAAAAAACAATTCCACGCCGATGTTGTAATATCCCTAACTGGTGAACGCCAGACTTGGGTTCGAGTCTTGCTCAAACTCGTTACTTTTTTTGTTCACTGCAACCTCACCATCCTTCTAAGCTTGGGGGAGCCTATAGGTCTATCTGCTGAGTCATCAGCAGCCATTGCCTGGATCTCCTCTGTCCTAGCTTGGGTAGAAAGGGGGCTTGGGCGCTTATCATATGTGTATATATGGTCAGTCTTTAGGGCATTGTCCTGCTTGATAGGGTAATGGCACTGTCCCTTGCCTCTGCCATTCATGAGCGGCCTTTAATCCTTTAAACTCAAAGCTCTCTCACGCAAGCATAAGCACACGGGCTTCACATAGAGCGCAAGAGCGCAGTTGCATGTGCAATAAAAGCGCTCGAGTTTCCTCCCTCCCGCCCACCCGCCCGCCTTAGCCGCCCACGGCAACAAAGCCTTCCGCAGTTCCGTCGTTAACCCGACGTCCTTAGCGCCTTCCAAAACCACGGCCTTTTCAGGAAGTCCTTCAAAAGCCTTCAAAGGACCCTTCCCGGTTCCCAGTCCTGAGCCACGAAACTTACCCAGTAAATCAGTTAACCTCTGTGGTGCTGGTGAACAATGGGAAATCTGGGGGGAGGGGGAGGGGGAGGGAGGCAGGGGGAGGGGGATATAGGGGGTATCATAAAAGGAACAGACGGGAGCTGAGCAGGATAGAGAGGCACTGTATTAAGGTGGATATATGATAGGAGGAGAAGGAGGGAGGAGGGGGAGGGGGAGAAAGAGGAGGGGGAGGGGGAGAAAGAGGAGGGGGAGGAGGAAGAGGAGGGGGAATGGGAAGCTGTTAACACGAGTCCCAACAACACCCAAGGCGATGCTGAATAGGTCTTGACTTACGTCTATTCATTGTTTTCAGGTCCTCATTGCAATATCCCTCACCCTCCCCTCTCCCTTCCCTCTCACTCTCTCTTTTCCCTCTCCATCATACAGGCACTTCTGGCCACCTGTGTGCGCCTCTCTCTCTCTCTCTCTCTCTCTCTCTCTCTCTCTGAAGAAAGTCATTTAAACCCCCGTATATCATAATACAAGAGCCTATTCAAGAAGGTATTTAAACGTGCGTATGCAGCTTTTCAATTTCCATTGACTGGAAGCTTTCTAGGGATAGATTCCAGCACCAGACCTGGAAGGAAGTCGTGTTTGTTTATTTTGAATTATTTGTGGATTTGTGTTCATACATTTGTCGCTTGAAATACATCTGTTAGTATCAGGGTCTAAATGTAATAGATTTATTCAATAAACACTACACGTAATGAAAATTTTTGCCCCTTACAGTATAGTAACATTTATCAGTACAACTGAAGTAATAACAAAAATCTATTTATTGTGATATAATATGTAGAGGCTATTACTGCATATTTCATATTTTCTTCGAAAAGATGTTTTATCCAATAAAAAAAAAAAAAAAAAAAAAAAAAAAAAACACCATTACAGGACAATATACTCGTTTTTAGCTCACTGCAGAACAATGGCCTCAGACATGTCCTTATTCGTGTCTAGATTTTGCCAGTATTCATCACTTCGTTGGCCAACTGCGGATTAGTGATTGTGGGAGATTTTAGCTTGATAGCTCACAGTAAAC
>NC_090753.1:86497521-86505021 GCF_036898095.1 Palaemon carinicauda | reverse complement strand
TACACAAAATACTTCATGCGATTACTTCTGCTGAGGCCCGAGAAAAAAGTCCATCAATTACTTTGAAGGTAGGTTACTTATAGATAAATATTACTTATTTACTTATAGTAAATGTAAATAGTGTTGAAGCCCAAGAAGAAATTCCATCTATTTCCTTGAAAGTAGGCTCCTTATTGATAATTGTTACTTATGTACTTATAATAAGTGTAAATAATGTTGAGGCCCAAGGGAAAAATCCACCTATTCCCTTGAAAGTAGGGTACTTATAGATAAATATTACATATTTACTTATAATAAAAATGTAAATAAAATACTTGATTACCGAGAAGAAAACCCTTTTATTTCCTTGAAAGTTGGTTACTTATTGATAAATATTACTTATTTACTTATAATAAGTGTAAGTAAAATACTTCTACGATTTCTCACCTTGAATATCTCTTACTAAGAGTCCTGGTAAACGCTAACATATTCCCGTTGCTGTCACTCCTGGCGCTGCTGGCAGCGCTGACGCTGGAACTCCCGCTGATGATGCTGATACTATCGCTATTAGCCCGGAAGTGCCCTCGGGCCCTGAGGCTGCTACTGCGACTGCTACTGCAGGAGGAGGAACTACTGACGAAGCTCCTCCGGGGGAGGTTGTTGTTGGCCGAATCCTCTTCCTCGCGCTCCACCGGCAGGAGGCTCTCCAGCATGTGGATCTTCAACATGGTGCCGAAGGATACCGCAGGAGGCGCTGCATGGCCTCCGGGGACTGTGTGAAAAAGGAGGCTCCTTCCCGGGCACTCATCGAGACGCGGGGCACCGTTACTGCCACCACCGCCCCACTAAGCTCTTGCAGCCTCCTGTCCTTCTATCGTCTTCTATTCTTCTCTATTCTGAATCTATTTTCTTCTATCCGGATTATGAAAAAGAACACTCTTATCTATGAAGCGCCATCTACATT
Organism: Palaemon carinicauda; assembly: GCF_036898095.1. Taxonomy (NCBI): domain Eukaryota; kingdom Metazoa; phylum Arthropoda; class Malacostraca; order Decapoda; family Palaemonidae; genus Palaemon; species Palaemon carinicauda. The sequence goes on along the minus strand of NC_090753.1, from coordinate 86,504,078 downwards.
TCTTTATCAATTATTTTCTCAACCTTCTTCCTCCCTCTATCTTCTATTCTTCTAGGTACTAAATCTATTCTTCTTCTATACAGATTACGAAAAAAACACTTCTATCTACGAAGCTTCATCTTAATTATGGGTATATAATTCACACTATCTTTATTAACTTAACAATTTGTTGGTTTCACTATTCACAAAACCATCACGCACTGTAAGTGAAGATCTCCATAATATCTTCAATTTTCAATTAATCAAAATTGGGTTACCACGAAAAACAATAGCCCATCTGCACTGTTATTCTACGGAGAAACAGGACTATACATTAATGACATATTCTTCTCATTACACAAATTAACCATTACAATTAGAAACCTGTATTACTGAACTTATAATTAATATTTTGATAAAACAGAAAATCAATATACACTATAAAAATACACTTCCAAAAAGTAACAGCTTTACGCTTAAAAGTAACGACTCATTGAACCGATAGTCGTGATACTTGCTACGGCAATTTACCATCCCGATAAATCAATACACAATGAATGACGTTGCTGCATTCAAACGACATATAGCACTTTGATGACCTCAACTCAATGACTTGTACATATGGATGACAGAAGAAGGTTAACTGTAACGGCTTGCTGTATGGCATTTACTGTACTCTTTTGTGGAGTGACAGATTGAGGGTACACTCGGGCACAATATTCTATCTAATTTCTCTTCTTATTTTGTTAAAGTTTTTGTAGTTTATGTAGAAAATATCTATTTTAATGTTGTAACTCAAAGTTTATATAGTTTATGTAGGAAATATTCATTTTGATGTTGTTATTCTTTTTAAAATAGTTTATCTTTCCTTGTTTCCATTCCTCACTGGGCTATTTTCCCTCTTGGGGTTATAGCATTCTGCTTTTCCAACTAGGGTTGTAGCTTAGAAAGTAATAATGATAATAATTTTTTAAATCCCAAATTAACATAACTAAATAATTAGCAAGGAAATATTATTAAGAAGAATCCAAAGTAACCAGATAAAATGTACTAACTTTATTATCATTTTCATTATTAACATAATTAGTTGCAGTAATATATGCAGTACTAGTAGCATTAGTAAGTTTCAAGTTGAAATTATTCCATCTTATTTCTCTTCCTCTTTTTTTTTTCTTGTTTTCGTTGTTTACGAATAATTTCTGTTCTCTTACTACGATAAACACCTCGCCATGATCAACCTTTCTATATTCGATTACTTTAAATTAATTTTTAACGAAATTGATCACTATATCCATCCAAAACTTCAACACACAGCACTCGACACATAACCAGGTACACCATTCTATGTTTAAAATAAGCAAAACTGATCTTGAAAGGAAGATAAACCACAAAACTCTTTTCCTCATTCAATTCGGGGATCGAACCTAGGTCTTCTCTATTATTATCATTATTACTATTATTATTATTTGCTAAGCTACGACCCTCTAGTTACTAGTTAGAAAAGCAGGATGCTATAAGCCCAGGGACTCCAACAGGGAAAACAGCCAAATGAGGAAAGGAAAAAAGGAAAAAAATAATTTTAAGAACAGCAACAACAACAAAATAAATATTTCCTAAATAAACTATATAAACTTCAACAAAACAAGAGCAAGAGAAATAAGATGGAATAGTGTGCCCGACTGTACCCTCAAGCAAAAGAACTCTAACCCCAGACAGTGGAAGACACGAGGCGAACTTGCCACCCTTCATAGCGCAGACTATGTTCAACACGCTTTCCAGCGAGTGGGTGTTTCCATTCCCCGAGTTTATTGGCATCTGCCCAGCTGTATCTATCACGTTCCATACCCCAAGATGGGCACCGCTCCGCTGACCCCGACGCAATAACATTGACCCCCGGGGTATATGTAACTGGAGCTTACGTGATGCCCAATATTGCGTACCCTGCCCACGTCAGTCGTGCTTATGGTATGAATTACCTATGCATATATGTATGCATTTTTTTTTACTTAATATTTATTGAATTATGTATCAACATATGCATTTGTATGCCTTTGTTTACATAATCATTATTGAATTATGTATGAATATATAGATTTGTTTTTATGTATATGTATTCTTTTATTTACTTAATTCTTATTGAATTATATATGAATATATGTATTTGTATTTATGTATATGTATGTTTTTTTTACTTAATCCTTAATGAATTACGTATGCATTTATGCATTTGTGTTTCTGTATATATGTATGCTTTTGTTTACATAATCATTATTGAATTATGTATGAACAAATATATTTGTTTTTATGAATATGTATGCTTTTATTTACTTAATTCTTATTGAATTATGTATGCATATATGTATTTGTTTATGTATATATGTATGCCTTTGTTTACTTAATCTTTATTGAATTATGTACGAATATATGTATTTGTGTTTATGTATAGATATATGCATTTGTTTACATAATCCTTATTGAATTATGTATGCATATATGTATTTGATGATGTATATATGTATGCCTTTGTTTCCTTAATTCTTATTGAATTATGTATGCATATATGCATTTATGTTTATGTATATATTTATATATGAAACTTACTTATTCTTTATTGAATTATGTATGCATATATGCATTTGCGTTTATGTATAGATGAATGCATTTGTTTACTTAATCCCAATGAAATTATGTATGCATATATGTATAAGTATACATACATACAATTATTTACTTAATCCTTATTTTCTATGTATTTATTTCCATCCATAGTTCTTACTTATATGGCACTGTATTTATACACACGTTACACCTTTTCCAAATCTTATATTGAAGAGGAACCATTAAAGAAAATTCGTGTATCAAAATTTGACACTTCACACAAATATCATCATTGCTACAGACAATATACTTCCCCGTTTTCACAATTATTGTTAAAACAAGAGACACTTTCAATTAAAATTCATACAAGTTATCACATTGTCATCTTTAATAATAAATGCACACTTTTGACACTCGACGTAAAAGGTAACATATTACGAAACTCAAAAGAAATGCCTTTAAGAAAGTAATATGAAGTTATCTATAATTAATCAAATTAACTTCTTCAAAATAAAATATAATCAATGCTGCCAGCACAAGGCAACTTTATAAATAAGCAAAAAATATATAACAGGCACAGACAATAATAAAATCAAACACAAACAAGACGTATATATATAAAAAAAAACAATAAAACACAACTACTTCAAAATGATCAAAAACACAGAACGCAAAAACACAAAACAGTCCCCAGCACGCGAGCGACCGAACCACGATCACTCGTAAGCACCCGACATGGCGAAATTCACAGCACCTTTCGTCACGAACTCTGCGGATAGACTAAACCTAAGTAGTAGAGCGAAGAGTGACTGGACTCAGCTGCCAGCCAGCGTTGGCCCAAACTCTGATGATGGACCGAGGGAGGGAGGGAAGGGAAGGGGAGGGAGGGGGGGGGGGGGCTGGGATGGAATGATAGAAGAAGACCTGTTCTGTTCAATCTGGCTTCATTCTTCATCTCACTCCTACGCCAGTGACAGGTAAAGAAAAAAAATAAATGCATGGTGATGCCAAAGGAGATTTTAGAGGTACGAGAATTCTTTGATTGTATATATATATATATATATATATATATATATATATATATATATATATATATATATATATATATATATATCTATATCTATATATATATATATCTATATACATATATATATATATAATATATATACATATACATACATATATATATACAGTATATATATATATATATATATATATATATATATATATATATATATATATATATATATATACAGTATATAGATATATATATATATGTATATAATATATACATACATATACATATGTATATAATATATACATATATACACACATACATATATATATATATATATATATATATATATATATATATAAAATCAGCAATTCTTGGTCCACTACAAAACAAAGGCCTCAGACAAAACCTTATGTTAATTGTCTTTCTGTACCAATCCAGACCCACAAACATTCTTAGTTCGTCAAACCATCGACTTCTCTTCCTTCCCTTGCTTCTTTTGCAATGTCTAGTGACCCATTAGTTTATTCTTAATGTCCATCTATTACCTGTCATTCTCATTACATGTCCTGACCATATTCCATTTCTTTTTCTTTCATGTTGTTAGAATATCTTCTATTTTGATATGCTCTCGTATCCATGCTACTGGTTTTCTGTCTCTTAGTGTTAATCCATCATTATTATTTTCCTACCTCTGAGTTGTAACTACCTTATATTTTATATGTATGTATGTATGTACGTATGTATGTATGTATGTATACATATACCTATTCATAATAAAGTGTGTATATATATATATATATATATATATATATATATATATATATATATATATATATATATATATATATATATATATACTGTATGTGTGTGAGTGTATAAGCCAACTTGAAAAATCAATGAATTCGAATTCCCTGTAAGAATGTTTGTCTCGGCCACAGCCTTTAAATTATCCTGTCAAATTATAGCAATAACTATAAGGACACCCACAGCGCGCATCCCTCTTCAACAGACATTCAAACATCAACGACCAAGTAATTAAGTAGTTCCCAAAACACAAGAAAAGTTTATACCTGTTTAAGTCTACTTTATAGTATAACTTTAACAATTTTATTAAACTAACTTTAACACTAGTTTCAAAGTTAGTTTAATACACTCACACACATATTATCAGGCTTGACTACTGCAACTCTATCTACTACAATTTACCAAAAGTGCAACTTAAGAAATTAGAAAACATAAACAGAGGAGCAAGACTGATAAAAGGTGTCCCACCTAGAGAAAGGATCACCCCTATACTGATCGATTTACACTGACTGCAGATTAAAGCGAGAATTGAATTTAAAATATGTACAATAACCCACCTAGTTATCAGAACCGGGCGTCCAAAATACTTAAGAGAATTGCTACATATTGCGCAGCCAACAAATCATGTCGACACCAGAATAGTTACAAATGGCTTCAAACTGTTGGAACCTAGATTTATGTCTACTTTAGGCTCCATAACCTTCAAATATGCGGCCCCGAGACTATATAACAAGCTCCCACGAAACATTCGAATGATTGAAGACATTAAGACTTTCAAGAGGAAACTGAAGACTTTCTGATTTCAACAGTCATAAAACAGTGACGATTTAACAGTAAATGAACAATACGCGATATGAAACGTTAAATACTCTGAACGAACAAGGTAAAACGACAGTGGAGGTCCTGTAGAGAGTAGGACGTCAAATACTCTGAACGAACAAGGTAAAACGACAGTGGAGGTCCTGTAGAGAGTGCGGTTCCGCTGCAGTAAGGGACCGGAAAAGCAGCCATCAAAGTAAAGTAAGTAAAATGAAGAGAAACAAAACAAATTTGAGATTTTCGTTTTCGAAAAATCCAGTAAAATTCTTGTGGAGAGGCTGAAACTATAACATCCAACCAACAGAAAGACACACAGACACACATGGAAGCTTGGATAAAACAAAATGATGACCCTCTACAAAATGACTAGACGTTAATGGAACTTGGAACAAACCAGTTCGGCCTAGTTCATTCAAACAAGTGGGATACATATCAGCGAAGCCTGGAAGGGTTTGTCCTGTGACAAAATTAGACCCAAGCCCGAGGTCGCTCAAAATGGGCAAGTATTGTCAAAGTAATATTATAATACTCTATATCATCCTGCTTTTCTAACTAAGGTTGTAGATCAGCAGGTAATAATAATAATAATAATAATAATAATAATAATAATAATAATAATAATAATAATAAGCCTGGAAGGGTTTGTCCTGGGACAAAATTAGACCTAAGCCCGAGGTCGCTCAAAATTGGCAAGTATTGTCAAAGTCAGACTCTATATCATCCTGCTTTTCTAACTAAGGTTGTAGATCAGCAGGTAATAATAATAATAATAATAATAATAATGACCCACGCAGATGATATGCGCAGCATATCCATGTACCGCTTATCAAAACAGAGGAGCAATGAGATTATGTTTAATTACGGGCGAATATAAAATGATCCGGCGATTGTAACAAGGAATACGTACGGGGTAGGTGATGACGTAATGGGTGGCCAACACTTTAATCCCCTAATTACTAGGCAGGCAGTTAATTCTAATAGACAGGCCTTCTCCATCATGAGGCTCAATACTACACAGTATTCTAGAAGTTTTATTCCAGCTGTGACCAAGTTGTGGAATGATCTTCCTAATCGGGTAGTTGAATCAGTAGAACTTCAAAAGTTCAAAGTTGGAGCAAATGTTTTTATGTTGACCAGGCTGACATGGGTCTTTTTATTGTTTATATATGACATATCTGTTTTTGACGTTGTTAATAGTTTATATAGAACATATCTGTTATAACACTGTTGCTGTTTTTAGAATGATATATTGTTAATTTATTCTCATCATTTATTTATTTCCTTATTTCCTTTCCTCACTGGGCTATTTTTCCATGTTGGAGCCCTTAGCCTAATAGCA
>NC_090753.1:86492521-86495021 GCF_036898095.1 Palaemon carinicauda | reverse complement strand
TAATCTGCAGTTCCTCCATCTTATATCCCAATCTTTTTTCCATTTTTTTTAAATCTTTTTCACGATTCTTATCTATTCTTATTAATCTCTACTCAAGGAGTTAATCTCAATTTCCTTCTTATCTTTTAATTTCGATTTTACTATTTCTTAATGAATTTAAGCATCAATTTCTTATTTTCTGTTTCCTTTACTCTGCAGTTCCTCCATCTTATATCACAATCTTTTTCCAAATTTTTTATAATCTCTTTCAATTTCTTACTATATTATCTTTCTCCTTCAATCTACACTTACCCTATCTCATATCACAATCTTTTTCCAAATCTTTTTTTAATCTCTTTCACGATTCTTATCTATCTTTATTTACCTCTTCCTCTTTACATCTTTGCCGCCTTCCATTTTCCCTCCATAGCCTACTTTAATTCTAGTCTCCTCATTATCTCTTTTTTCCTTTCTGCTTTTCTATCCTCAATCTCTGCCATGACAACATTATCTCCCTTCTCTCCTTATTCTTCGCTTCTATTTCTTCACACAAATTCTTTTCCCATCCCTCCGTTCATCTTTGCTACAACAATATATTCCATTTTCTCACCCTCTTCCACCTACACTCTTTCTTCTCCATTTCTCTCAATTCTTTCTTTTCTTCCTCTCTTCCTCCCTCCCAACTAACTCAATATTTACTCTCCTTCTCTCCACTGGTACGAAGTTAAACTTCCGTCGTAAGTCGAGGCACGAATCCATTTTTGGAATGAAATTTGCAAGACCTTCCTGGTGCCAAGCACCGTAATACGACCTTCTCCCCCTACCCAACCCCTCCCCCTTTCCTTCTTTTCCATACACAGTCTTTCATTCCCCCCTCTATCCCTCCCCCCTCCCCCAAAGAAACACAGACGACAGCACTCAAGAAGAGTGTCTGAGGAGTGCCACTACTATTTCCAGCAGCCGATATCTACCCCCCCTTCCCCTTTCTGGATCCTAACCAATCCCGTGGACATCCCCCACCTGCTCTTCCGCGTCAATAGGAAGAAAATGACCCAAAACGTTTTAGAAATTCAGAGGGGAAAAGTGAAAAGGGGAAGGGGAGCAGAGGGGAGAGGTTTAAAGGGAGGGAGGGGGGCGAAGAAAAATGTCTAAAGGACCTAAACTGTCGGGGAACCTGTTGTCATCAGAGGGATAAGCTCTACATAGAGAGAGAGAGAGAGAGAGAGAGAGAGAGAGAGAGAGAGAGAGAGAGAGAGAGAGAAATACCTCATAATATGGAATTCAGTCTATCTCGAAGGAATCACTTTTATAATAAAAATTTCTTGCTTGCCAAGGATTCGAACCTAAGCAGTAAAAAGCAAATTGTCAGTCGACACAATAACCATTACGTTATCATGAATGATAGTGATAAAATTATCATAATTATCTATCTATCTATCTATCCATCTATATATATATATATATATATATATATATATATATATATATATATATATATATATATATATATATATATATACTATTAGAGATATTACTCGGGTGGCATACGTGGATGAGATCATCATGAGGGGTAGATGTAGATGGTTTGGGCACGCACTTCACAACCCCAATAGAGATTAGTTCACCAAACGTTCAGTTGGGCTCCGCAAGGCACTAGAAGAGTTGGAAACCCAGGCATACATGACTGAGGACTATGAAGTGCAAAGTAGGAGATGATGAATGGGGAAATATTGAATTAAAAGCTCAAGATAGAGACGACTGGCGAAATCTAATCTAGGCCCTTTGTGTCAATAGGCGTAGGAGATGATGATAATATATATATATATAATATATATGGACAGACACATACATACATATATAGTGCTCTCATCTTTCATGCACATACCAAATTATACTTCCTGCTTAGACATTACACCATTATGAATATGCACGTATCTTGATTCCTTAATTATGCATTATCAGACATGCACTAGACCTTTTTCTCCATCATGTAGACAGTTCTAAGACGTAACACGCATGCGCATGACTTACCCTCATCCTTAATGTATGGGAAGAACATTGTCTATGCTTAATTATATATATATATATATATATGTGTGTGTGTGTGTGTGTGTGTATGTGTGTGTGTGTATATATATATCCCTTTCTGAGTGGGGGATACCTTAACATGGTTAAAGGGTTTACGTATCGCCATAACAAGCAAAGCTGTAGCCTACTATTTAGGACACCCATACTAGGTTGGTTTGCTTTGACCGATCAAATCAAAGTCTGCCGCCATATAACTGGCCAAACCCCAGACAAGAATAAGGACATATTTGAGGCCTTTGTCCTGCCAGTGGCCTAGAAACAGTTGCATTGTTGTTATTATTGTTGTTGTTGTATATGCAAAAATATATATAAACTTAGGTTCTAGTTACCCCGCACTCCATAAGCAATAATTCTTAATGGAGTCATTAACTGATTGTTTTCAAGGCACGAAGCGATTGGTTACATTTCTCGAATTCATGTCACATATATAGGC
>NC_090753.1:86482521-86490021 GCF_036898095.1 Palaemon carinicauda | reverse complement strand
GATGGTCCTTAGTATGCATTAAAGTGGTTGTCGTACTCACAGACGCCCTCATCTAATCTCAGATCCTTTTTAATCGTGAGAAGAAGAAGAAGAAGAAGAAAAAGAAGAAGAAAGGGAGAAGAAGAAGATGAATCCTTTTTAATCGTGAGAAGAAGAAGAAAAAGAAGAAGGAGAAGAGTAAGAAGAAGAACAAGAAGAAGAAGAAAGGGAGAAGAACAAGAATCCTTTTTAATCGTGAGAAGAAGAAGAAAAAGAAGAAGAAGAAAGGAAGAAGAAGAAGAAGAATCCTTTTCAATCGTAAGAAGAAGAAGAAGAAAAAAAAGAAGAAGAAGAAGAAGAAAGGGAGAAGAAGAACAAGAATCCTTTTTAATCGTGAGAAGAAGAAGAAGAAGAAGAAGAAAAAAAGGAGAAGAAGATGAAGAATCCTTTTTAATCGTGAGAAGAAGAAGAATAAAAAAGGGAGAAGACGAAGAAGATTCCTTTTCAATCGTGAGAAGAAGAAGAAGAAAGGGAGAAGAAGAAGAAGAAGAAAAAGAAGAAGAAAGGGAGAAGAAGAAGAAAGGGAATGAATAAAAAAATAAACCCGTCAGGAATAGTTCGGGAAGGATTATCAACATTCAAGTGACGTCATCGAGTGAATATCAACAGCATGTATCCAAAGATACGAGAGAGAGAGAGAGAGAGAGAGAGAGAGAGAGAGAGAGAGACAGAGATGATATCTAGCGTCTAAGTTATAGGAAAATTTTGTGGTTCGTAATTCAAATAGATGCAATAAAAGAGTACTTAGAAAAACATTCGTAGTGACTCTAAGGTGTTCCTCCGTCTACTATATATATATATATATATATATACACACACACACGTATTTATTCTAAAGAATTTGAGTTTAAATAAAGATTGAAAAAAGCAAATCAGACAAGAGATGGGTTAAGTAAAGTTTGGAAATCAAATCGCCTGAAATATATAAAAATCGGACTATATATCAGTTTAGTGAGATCGGTGTTACTCTATGGACATGAGTCAAAGATTTAAATTTGAGGACAAAGGACAAAGGCCTCAGAAGGATATTGGGAGTTAAATGGCCGGACAGGAATAGAAATGAAACTATAAGAGAGATTACTCGAGTGCCATTTGTGGATGAGATCATGATGAGGGGTAGATGGAGATGGTTTGGGCATGCTCGTCGAGATATAGATAACTATACATTAGAAAATATAAGATAAATATATAAATATACTCTATATGTAAAATCATGCAAGTCTTCGAGTTACATATTTAATCATCAAAGCGTAAATCTATTTGCGTATATACGGGTGTTAATATCACCAAATTTATCACTATCATTACTATCAGTGTAAAAATATTATACACCGCCTACAGGTAAAAGAACATATGCATTATATTGCCATAACAAGCATGCGCGCGCACACGTGCGCACACACACACGCACACACAAATACAACCCAGTACTTATATCTATCTTATAAAAATATACTGGACAATTTCTCGGAGATACGTACCGGAAGCTAGTGAGGACGCATGTTGATACATGCGTATACGCACGTGTGTGCGCAAACACACATGTATTTGAATGTCCTATAAGTGGAGAACATACTTCAAAAGCGCAGCGGCTGCTGGGCTCACTCTGTATGTTAGCAATAACTCATGGTATTTGCACAGCTCTTGAAAGGAGCAGACGCCTGCATTTTAAAGTTCTCTCTATTTCATACGAAGACACACACAAATACACACACACACATTATATATATATATATATATATATACACACACAAAATATCTCTTTCTGAGTTGGGATACCCAGACATGGTGAAAAGGTTGAGTATCACCATGATCAGCAAAGATACGCTAGTCAAGGCCACCAATACTATGTTGGTTTACTGTGAGCACCCAGACAAAAGTCTCCCATTATCACCAATCCGCAGTGGCCAACGTGGGATTAAAAACTGGCCAAACCCCAGGGATGAATAAAGATATGACAGGACTTTATCCTGCAGTGGACTAGAAACGGTTGCATTTGTTGTTGTTGTGTGTGTGTATACATAAATATAAATTATATATATATATATATATATATATATATATACACACACACTCACATAAACATAACTTACCTCGGGAATAAGGCAATTCCATCGAAAGTCTTAATGACCTAATGTTTGCCCCGTGAAAGCGTGGTGTAATGCTCAGCGACCGTTTGCTAGGTTCACGAATCGTTACCAGGCTACTACCCACCAGTGTATCCAGCTGTAAATGACTAGCAGCATCTCCTACGGTTAAGAACAGGCCGTAAGAATGGCAACATCCTCTTGAAGGTTTGTTGAGAAAGCAAGAGGTTTGAAAAGAGTATGGGCAGGTGTGTGTTTGTTTGTATGTCTGGGTGTGTTTGTAGAAGGAAGGAGGGGGGGGGGGGGAGGTTGGAATGATAATTATGAAGTACTTCTTTTAGGTTGACGTCAAGTTAAATGGCCTACAGGGTATGGTCACTGCCAATCTACTTCAAGTTCGAAAGAGCATAGGTTTAAATATTCATGGAGGCAGCAGGAATTACTATTTGCAATTTCCACCAGTTAGTGAATTCAATACACTTTGTTATAGGTTATTTTGTTTTAATCCATTTGTAAATATAAAAGTATGACATTCAACATAAAGACAATTGGAATCACACAAAAAAAAAAAAAATAGTGTTCTAAATCTTGATGACACGATAATATACCTGACACAGGTCTAAGCCTTAAGAATCAATACCAGAGAAAATGTAGGAAGTAAATTCAATAAAAACAATAAAAGCAATAAAAAGTGTGATCAATTAACGCCTTCATAATAAGATAATAACAATAATAAATTACTACTTCAATACAATAAAATGCGGAATTATGTAAAATATAAAATAGATATAAAAACATAGGAAAAAAAATAGAGGACACAAACAAATAATGAAAATAAAAAGGTAAATAAAAATATAGATACACAAGAAATTATAGTATACAGACGTGGAATATGACGATATATATATATATATATATATGTATGTATACATATATATATATATATATATATGTATGTATGTATATATATATATGTATATATATATATATATATATATATTCCTTACGGTAACTAGGCTATATAAACACAAAAACAAACAAATTAACCAACAAATACCAACTAAATAATCAAGACCCGGAATATAACGAAATATATTCACTCCTCGTAATAAATGGGTTATATGAACACAAACAAAATAAACAAAGATATAGAAAACTAAATAAAGCAGAAACACAAAAGAACACTGAATGAAAAAAAAAAAAAAAAAAAAAAAACTTACCAACGTCATGAGAGGTGTTTAGCAAGGTCAGGTAAACGGGATACTTGGGTGTGTGTCCTAACAGGGCAATGATACTTGGACACACGACACCAGATTCATTGTTTTGTTGACGGAAATGGCATAATGTGACGTCAGAGAATGTTTTTAGCAAATAACTCTGTCCAGAAAAGAGAGGTTATATCTGCATCGAGAGATGAAATATTGCAGGTTTTGATGCCACTTTCCACTGGATAATAATAATAATAATAATAATAATAATAATAATAATAATATTAATAATAATAAAAATGATAATAATAATAATAATAATAATAATAGCAACAACATCGACAACAACGACAAAAACAACAACAACAATGTAAATAATAATAATAATAATAATAATAATAATAATAAAAATAATAACAATAATAATAATAATAATAATAATAATAATAATAATAATAATAATAATAAAAATCATTCTTATTAGAAGTATCCCTTTTATTAAAATACAACTTCGAAGGAACATCAAAAGTTCAAACATTTTTGTAAATTCTATTTTGTTGTACAGGTTGACGATATATTTTACTGCTGTTACTTATTCTAAAATATTCCATATTTTTATTTTTCGTTATCTATGTATAGTTTATTTGCCATTTCCTTATTCCCTTTCCTCAATGTATTTCTTTCCTGTTGAAGCCTTTGGGCTTGTAGCATCCTGCTTTTCCAACTAGGGTTGTATTTTGGCTAATAATAATAATAATAATAATAATAATAATAATAATAATAATATTATTATTATTATTATTATTATTATTATTATTATTATTATTATTATTACAAGCTAAGCTACAACCCTACTTAGAAAAGTAGGATGCTATGAGCCCAAGGGCTCCAACCGGGTAAAATAGCCCAGCGAGGAAAGGATAAAAAGAAATAAATAAACGATATAAGAAATAATGAAAAATTAAAATAAAATATTAAAAAAATATTAACAACATCAAAATAGATAATTCATATATATAACTATAAAAAGACTTATGTCTGCGTGTTCAATATAAAAACATTTGCTCCAACTTTGAACTTTTGAAATTCTACTGATTCAACTACCCGATTAGGAAGATCATTCCACAACTTGGTCACAGCTGGAATAAAACTTCTAGAATACTGTGAAGTATTGAGCCACATGATGGAGAAGGCCTGATTATTAGAATTAACTGCCTGCCTAGTATTGCGAACAGGATGGAACTGTCCAAGAAGATCTGAATGTAAAGGATGGTCAGAATTATGAAAAATCTTAAGCAATATGCATAATGAATTAATTGAACAACGGTGCCTTAGTAATAACTGGTAGAAACCGTTAGGCAGTTGGCAGCAATAAAAGAATACATTGAAAAATGAAGAAATAAATAGGACGAATTGAGAGAGAGAGAGAGAGAGAGAGAGAGAGAGAGAGAGAAGTAATAAATTGGAGAGGCCATTAATAAGTTGGCAGCAATAGAACAATACAAAGGAAAATGGAGTAATAAAAAGATGAGAGAGAGAGAGAGAGAGAGAGAGAGAGAGAGAGAGATAAGTAATAAATTGGAGAGGCCATTAATAAGTTGGCAGCAATAGAAGACTACATAGGAAAATGGAGTAATAAACAGGAGAGAGAGAGAGAGAGAGAGAGAGAGAGAGAGAGAGAGAGGGGGGGTAATAAATTGGAGAGGCTATTAATACGTTGGCAGCAATAGAAGAATACATAGGAAAATGGAGTAATAAACAGATGAGAGAGAGAGAGAGAGAGAGAGAGAGAGAGAGAAGTAATACATTGGAGAGGCCATTAATAAGTTGGCAGCAATAGAAGACTATATAGGAAAATGGAGTAATAAACGGACGAGAGAGAGAGAGAGAGAGAGAGAGAGAGAGAGAGAGAGAAATGAAATGCAACGCCTCGCAAGAACACTCCAGTAAGTCACGTAAACCTCGCCAGGGCATCGCCATCATAGCCCACCCTTTGCAACGGCTCCCCACTCCCACCACACACCGAGTCAATTAAAACCGGAGGTGATTTACTGCTATTGACTTGATGGGAGTGAAAGTGAACTATAAGAAGTCTGGCCCTTTCCCTTTTGGCAACTAATAAACTAATAAACGGTTCCCCCTACGACACGCATTCCCCATACCTCTCCCCTCCCTTTAGAGGGGGGGGGGAGGGGGGGGGGAGGGGGTTGTTGAGTTAATTCAGTCCTTTCAAGACGGGGATTATGAACTGGGTTAATGTTTTACAAATCGTTAGATTTCTCGTTTCAAAATTTGGATGCTATTTATTTTGTTTGATTTATTTACTTATGTTGTTTATCTCTTTTGTCTTTTATCATTCATATGTTTATCTTTATTTCACGGCTTCCTTAATTAGAAACTCAAAACTTCTAGTATTGTGTTTCCAATTTTCAGTTGATAATAATAATAATAATAATAATAATAATAATAATAATAATAGAATAAGCAATTGGTATAAGTGGAAGCATGGTCAAAGATTGCCATTTTCATCAGAGAGAGAGAGAGAGAGAGAGAGAGAGAGAGAGAGAGAGAGAGGCCAGTTAAGAACGAGGTACACAATTTGCTGTTTAGATGAAATAAAACATTCTCAATTATTTATTATTATTATTATTATTTCTCAATTTTCAATAACACGCAGACCACTGGTCCCTGGTCTTCAAACCAGCTACCTGAAAAAGTTATCGGAGAGAGAGAGAGAGAGAGAGAGAGAGAGATTTTAGATGTTTCTATTCTATCCGAGGAGACTCCAAAATTTTGATCTTGGGTAGAGTATTTTTAGAGAAGTTTCATGAGAGAGAGAGAGAGAGAGAGAGAGAGAGAGAGATTTTGAATGTATCAAAGACTTTTTATTCTATCCGCGGAGACTCCAAAATTTTGTTCTTGGGTAGAGTGTTTTTAGAGAAGTTTCATGATCCTGAGAGAGAGAGAGAGAGAGAGAGAGAGAGAGAGAGCTTTCTTACTTGTTAAAAGGGTGATTAACTTTTCTATTCCACCGATTAATACGGTAACCCAAACGTGGGATCAAATTAATTTGGCCAATGTGGATCGAGATTTTTTTCAAACTTATTGTTTCCTCAGAAGTCTTTTTTTCCCCTAATGATCAAAGGTCAATGAAACTACCTTTTTTTCCTTGCCCAGATCCGAATAAAAACAAGGAAAGGTACAAAGAGGCGTGAAGCCTTTTAAGAGATGAAAGGCTTTGAGGGAAAAGTTAAATCTTGAAAGGTATTAATGATTTAATAAGCGGAGGTTTTTTATTTCTTCTATATTGGAGTTTTTGAAATTAGCCCTATCTTGAAACTTAGAATTTATTATTATTATTATTATTATTATTATTATTATTATTATTATTATTATTACTTGCTAAGCCACAACCCTAGTAGGAAAAGCAGGATCATAAAAGGCCAAGGACTCCAATAGGGAAAAATAACCCAGTGAGGAAAGGAAATAAAAAAATTAATGAACTACATGAAAAGTAAAGAAAAAAATAAAATAAAAAATATTTCAAGAACAGTAACAACATTAAAATAGGTCTTTCATATATATAAAGAATAAAAACTTAAAGAAAAACAAGAGAAATAAGAAAGACTTCTCTTACTTATGTCATCTGTCTTTCTCAACTTTTGCCTGATATCTTAGGTTGTCTTTAAGCGTCTTTATCTTGTCCTCCCGACAGATCTTTGTCTTCACGCTTCCATATATATTTTCTTACCTAAAGGTGATCATTCATAGGTGTCTAAAATGAATATTATGTCTAGTACAGGGGCAAAATGTTTGCCTAGCATTGGCATGACAGCAGATCGATCCCAGCCTGGGACCGTGAGTTTAAGCTGTTTACTGGGGAGGCCACTGCTGTGCTTGTGCACCACAGTAGGGAGTTGTGCTTGCCTGGCTGACATTCTGGTGGGCATCTATTCCAATGGAACTGGAACTGAAACCTGATATTTTTAACCTTTATCTATCAATAATTATAATTTTATCATAATGAATATCATGTATAATAAATCATTGTAGTTATAGCCAATGGTCGAACTACATTGAATGATAGTTAACTGTCTTAATTACTCTTTATTTACTGTATTACTGGAAATATTATAATTCTGGCCTTAAATTCATAAGAATTAGAC
>NC_090753.1:86462879-86482021 GCF_036898095.1 Palaemon carinicauda | reverse complement strand
CTCATATGACACTACACACTACACCATTATGGAATATGCACGTATCTTGTTTTCCTTAATAATGCATTATCAGACATGCACGAGACCTGTTTTCTCCATCATGTAGACAATTCTAAGACGTAACACGCATGCGCATGACTTACCCTCATCCTTAATGTATGGGAAGAACATTGCCTATGCTTTATATATATATATATATATATATATATATATATATATATATATATATATATATATATGCATATACATATGTATACATATACATATAGATGCATACATACTTACATAAATACACATATATACAGTATATATATACATATATATATAGACATATATATATATATATATATATATATATATATATATATCCCTGAGTGGGAGGGGGTACCTTAACATGGTTAAAGGGTTTACAGCAAAGCTGTAGCCTACTATTTAGGACCACCCCTACTAGGTTGGTTTGTTGTGAGCGATCAAACCAGTCTCCGACCGCCTAACTAGCCAAACCCCAAACGGGAAGGGGGTCATGTTTGAGGCCTTTGTCCTGCAGTGGCCTAGAAACGGTTGCATTGTTGTTGTTGTTGTATATGCAAAAATATATATAAACTTAGGTTCTAGTTACCAGCATACCATAAGCAATAATTCTTAATGGAGTCATTAACTGATTGTTTTCAAGTCACGAAGCGATTGGTTACATTTCTCGAATTCATGTCACATATATAAGGGAAATATACAAGCTTACTCAAGGCTACATGAATACGCCATTCATATATACCGAGGCTACTATTGTTCAGCAGTTTCCACGTACACATACTGTTGTATTAAGCACAGCAAACATTTTTTTTTTACTTATATTTAGATAACATAGTTTCATATAATTATTTCAACAAATATATATTTATAATATACACATTTATACTTTGATGTTAGTTATCACGATAAGGTTGATAATTCGTTTACAAATACTAAACATACATTAATCATTCAGATAAAATATTGACAATTTGCGTATGTATAAGATGATGACGTTGTCACAGTTAACATGTTACCATGATACATACATAACGCCTTTAAAAACTAAACTCATCATTATGTATAAACAACCTAATTATTCATCAACCAATAAACAGTTAAGAAAAAGAAAATGAAAAATAAAAAACGTCCAACAAACGAACTAAACCTGGTGGCAGATACCTGAATTAAAGATGTAAACAAAAGGAAAAAACGTTACGAGAAACGCGGGAAAGGGGTGGTTTTCGTCTGCAAACGTTCTTGATATCGTCTTGCACCAAATCTCTCAACATTTCTTTCTTTTCTCAACATCTTCGGGAAGACGGAAATGAATATAAGAGTGTAGAAGACCTTGGACTATATATCGAGATTGGTTGAAGGTTACAGCCTCTCATTCTATCCTTAACAAGAATGTTGTTCTCTCTCTCTCTCTCTCTCTCTCTCTCTCTCTCTCTCTCTCTCTCTCTCTGTATACACAAATATATATATATATATATATATATATATATATATATATATATATATATAACACACACATATATATATATATATATATATATATACACACACATATATATATATATATATATATATGTGTGTGTATATATATATATATATATATATAGAGAGAGAGAGAGAGAGAGAGAGAGAGAGAGGAGAGAGAGAGAGAGAGAGAGAGAGAGAGAGAGAGAGAGAGAGAGAGAGAGAGAGAATATCACCCGACAAGTGTATACGTAAAGACACACCTATGAAATCGACATAACTACACAAGTGGCGAACTATTACGAACGATTGATAAATAGCTGAACAGCCTTGATGACTCGAGTGAATAAGCATGATGAATGACGGATAGTTGGCTATATATATATATATATATATATATATATATATATATAATATATATATATATATATATATATATATATATATATATATGTATATATATACATATATATATATATATGTGTGTGTATGAATGTATATGTATATATAAGTGTATGTATATATACATACACACACACACACATATATATATATATATATGTGTGTGTGTGTGTGTGTGTGTGTGTATACTGTATATACATACACTTATATATATACATATATATATATATATAAATTTATATATAATTCTTTCCTGTCACGTCTATTGGCATTGCCAGCCGTTTGAGTACTCGGTTTCCTCCCGTCCTACGGGTAGGGGGGAGGTAGTATTCATACCATGGTGAGAGGGGGTACCCCGAGATATACACTCGGAAACCACAACTGCCGTGTTGTAGTGATGAAAGGGGGATGGGGTGGGAAGGCTTGAATCTTTGTTTGTGCATATGTGCACATACCTAAATATTTAGCCGTCATCTTGACTGGTCGCGTACACTAGTTTTACAATAGTGGCACATTTACTCTGCGTTCAGCCCTCCTCTTTTTAGAGTTTACGAATTATTATTATTATTATTATTATTATTATTATTATTATTATTTTTATTATTATTATTATTGCAAAGCTACAACCCTAGTTGAAAAAGCAGGATGATATAAGCCCAGGGGCTCCAACAGGGAAAATAGTCCGGTGAAGAAAGGAAACAAAGAAAAATAAGATATCACGAAAAAAGAAAAAAATGGTGGTATTCCATTATAAAACTCATCAACTAAAATTTCGGAACAAGGAATAAAAAAACGAAGGCCTAAGTTCCAATCGATATGACACCAAAGGAAAATAAAAGTCAAAGAAAATTCCAAAGCTTGACTACTTGAAAATACGTCTTTCAGTACTCCCAAAGACTACAGTAAGTCGGTTGTATCCGCTGTTACATATGATCTTAGATGCCACTCTTCAGCCTTGAAATACCGGCCAGGCGGCCAAACTTGTTGACATTTCGTTAGGCCTAAAATCCTAGACTTCACATGGAGTTGATTTGGTCAACTTGTCATTCTATTAATACAAAACCACGTAATTAACACAATACAAAAATGAAGACTATATATATATACTGTATATATATATATATATATATATATATTATATATATATATGCACACACATATATACATACATATATATATATATATATATATACATGTACACACACATATATATACATATATATTTATATATATATATATATATATATATATGATGAGGAATTAAGATATAAAAAAATTAGTTTTAAACATACGATATAAAAATGATAATTCAAAACTTCAAATGGTAATAAAGTAAAAGAAAGAAGAAAAATAATAGAGTGAATGTTTCAAAATAATAGTCATATCTAACGACATATAAATTTCGATATAAATTCCAATCCTTAAAAAGAAAACTGGTATCTTTAGAATAAATCTCTTGTAATTTGAGTTCCCTTTGATGTAAATTGTAAACGCAAAATGGACCAAAATTCTATTTCAGAACGACTAAGACATAATGATGGTTGGGTTGTTTCCTGATTTCAACTCAAGTTAGGAATTTTATGACAAACGTCAGATTAAATCAAGAATTAAAGGAATTTTATGACAAACGTCAGATTAAATCAAGAATTAAAGAAATTTTATGACAAACATCAGATTAAATCAAGAATTAAAGGTACTCGAGTAACGTTTAAGAACAAATACGAGGCATGGAAACTTCAAGAGAGAGAGAGAGAGAGAGAGAGAGAGAGAGAGAGAGAGAGAGAGAGAGATAGAGAGGTTTATTTTCTCACTATCATTATGTAGTTTCAGGATTTTTGTACTTCCCGAATAGATATCTTCCAGTAATCTAACATAAGATTCATCTATCCCTTATCTAAAGTGCTTTCATTGCTGTTGAAGTTTTGACAGAATCAAATGCTTTCTCAACAGTGGTTTATCATAAACTGTTGATTTTCTATTATCTGGGTAATTACGTTGATGTGGTAATTTGTTATTATTACTATTATTAATATTACCATTATTATTTTTATTATTATTATTAGTAGTAGTATGGTTATTATTATTATTATTATTATTATTATTATCGTTAGTAGTGTTGTTGTTATTATTATTATTATTATTATTATTATTATTATTATTATTATTATTATGAGAGAGAGAGAGAGAGAGAGAGAGAGAGAGAGGAGAGAGAGAGAGAGAGAGAGAAGGGGGGGAGGCAAGGGTCCTTCGGGGGCAAATCTCCCAGAGGGAAAACCCCGGCAAACACACCATCTTTTGATGGTCCTTAGTATGCATTAAAGTGGTTGTCGTACTCACAGACGCCCTCATCTAATCTCAGAGATCCTTTTTAATCGTGAGAAGAAGAAGAAGAAGAAGAAGAAGAAGAAGAAGAAGAAAGTGAGAAGAAGAAGAATTCTTTTTAATCGTGAGAAGAAGAAGAAGAAAAAGAAGAAGAAAGGGAGAAGAAGAAGAAGAATTCTTTTTAATCGTGAGAAGAAGAAGAAAAAGAAGAAGGAGAAGAGTAAGAAGAAGAACAAGAAGAAGAAGAAAGGGAGAAGAACAAGAAGAAGAAGAAAGGGAGAAGAACAAGAATCCTTTTTAATCGTGAGAAGAAGAAGAAAAAGAAGAAGAAGAAAGGGAGAAGAAGAAGAAGAATCCTTTTCAATCATAAGAAGAAGAAGAAGAAGAAGAAGAAAGGGAGAAGAAGAACAAGAATCCTTTTTAATCGTGAGAAGAAGAAGAGGAAGAAGAAGAAAAAGGAGAAGAAGATGAAGAATCCTTTTTAATCGTAAGGAGAAGAAGAAGAAGAAGAATACAAAAGGGAGAAGCCGAAGAAGATTCCTTTTCAATCGTGAGAAGAAGAAGAAGAAATGGAGAAGAAGAAGAAGAAGAAAGGAAATGAATAGAAAAATAAACCCGTCAGGAATAGTTCGGGAAGGATTATCAACATTCAAGTGACGTCATCAAGTGAATATCAACAGCGTGTATCCAAAGATATGAGAGAGAGAGAGAGAGAGAGAGAGAGAGAGAGAGAGAGAGAGAGAGAGAGAGAGAGAGAGAGAGAGAGAGGATATCTAGCGCCTAAGTTATAGGGACATTTTGTGGTTCGTAATTCAAATATATGCAATAAAAGAGTACTTAGAAAAACCTTCGTGGTGACTCTAAGGTGTTATTCCGTCTATATATATATATATATATATATATATATATATATATATATATATACATATATATATATATATATATATATGTATATATATATATATATATATATATATATATATATATATGTATGTATATTCTAAAGAGTTTAGTTAAAGATTGAAAAAAGCAATTCAGACAATAGCTAGGTTAAGTAAAGTTTGGAAATCATATCGCCTGAAATATATACAAATCAGACTATAGATCAGTTTAGTGAGATCGGTGTTACTCTATGGACATGAGTCATGGAATGACAATGAAACAATCTCCAATAAATTTTGATTTGAGAACAAAAGCCTCCGAAGGATATTAGTAGTTGAATGGCCGGACAGGAATAGAAAGGAAACTATATAAGAGAGATTATTCGAGTGCCATTTGTGGATGAGATCACGATGAGGGGTAGATGGAGATAGTTTAGGCATGCTCTTCAAGATATAGATAACTATACATTAGAAAATATAAGATAAATATATACATATACACTATATGAAAATCATGCAAGTCATCGAATTATATATTCAATCATCAAATTATCAAAGCGTAAATCTATTTGCGTATATACGGGTGTTAATATCATCAAAATTATCACTATCATTACTATTAGTGTAAAAATATTATACACCACCTACAGGTAAAAGAATAAATGCATTATATTGCCATAAACAAGCGCGCGCACACACACACACACACACGCACACAAATACAACCAAGCACTTATATTTATCTTATAAAAATATGCCAGACAATTTCTCGGAGATACGTACCGGAAGCTAGTCAGTACGCAAGTTGATACATGCCATAACAAGCATGCGCGCGCGCACACCCACACACACACACACACACAAACTTACTCGAAAATACAACCCAGTACTTATATCTATCTTATAAAAATATGCTGGACAATTTCTCGGAGATACGTACCGGAAGCTAGTGAGGACGCATGTTGATACATGCGTATACGCAAGTGTGTGCGCAAACATACATGTATTTGAATGTCCTATAAGTGGAGAACATACTTCAAAAGCGCAGCGGCTGCTGGGCTCACTCTGTATGTTAGCAATAACTCATGGTATTTGCACAGCTCTTGAAAGGAGCAGACGCCTGCATTTTAAAGTTCTCTCTATTTCATACGAAGAGACACACAAATACATATACATATATATATATATATATATATATATATATATATATATATATATATATATATATATATATACATATGAATACTTTGTGTGTGTATATATATAGTCTATGCCACCCATACTATGTTGGTTTGCTGTGAGCACCCAGACAAAAAGTCTCTCACCATCACCAATCCGCAGTGGCCAACGTGGTATTGAAAAATGGCCAAACACCAGGCATGAATGAGAATATGTCTGAGGACTTTATCCTGCAGTGGAATAGAAACAGTTGCATTTGTTATTGTTGTGTATGTGTGTATACACAAATATAAATTCAATTTATATATACATATATATATGTGTATATATATATATATATATATATATATATATATATACTGTATATATATAAATATAAATATATATATATATATATATATATATATATATATATATATATATATATATATATATATACTGTATATATAAATATATATATATATATATATATATATATATATAGTACAGCGGCATAGCAGACCAATTGTTCAAATTGGTCTAAAAGCACCAAAATTGGCACACATGTAGATTAATATATTCTAAACATTTTTGGATATGGAGGCATTCAAGATTAGCCCTTAGGAAGATATGGCGGCCATTGTTCAAAATGGCCGCCATTTAACATTAGCGTCATTACATAGACTTCATTATGTGTCGTTAGTTTGGTGCTAGATGGGCCAAAATTCCCTTTTTTTACATCAGAATTAACATCAATAAATGTTTAACAGATATTTAGATGAATCTTCTCAAAAATGGCCCCCAAACTGGCCGCCATTTTGTGGAAAAAGTGGACATTTGATGAAGATTTCAATACTCAATGACATAATACCTCTAATAACCAGTACCTGATTTCAGGAACACACTTTAATTGCTCAAGTTGCTTTTTTATTTCAAATTGCTGGCAAAATTGCTAGTCAAAATAATACACAGAGTACGGGAAGTTTACAGTATGGTCAGATTGTAGTTATATAGTCGACCAAAAGCCCAGTCTCTAGGCACAGTACTTGTGTAATCCTGCAGTACATACATGTAATACAATAACGTAGATTTTGCCACACTATGTTAATTATGATTCCGAACTTTTCAAATCTGGTCACCAGAATTATGAATGTCTACAGATCATAATGTTGGTTAGCAAGTTTTCTGTCCCAATCTACTGGCATTCGCCTTCACAGAAACATAGACCAGTGCATTGCAGTGAAGCGTTCTTGCACTTGCAGCGGTTTTTGCAGCCTTTCTTGCATCCGCAAGACACCAGCTCATAGCAGGCCTTGGATGCCTCAGGGAGTGTGGTCCAGAGTGGTGTGTAGAGCCCATCATCACTCCGATGCCAGCCCCAGTCTGTTGGTGGAGGGAGCACGGGCGTTGGTACCAATGCCTGGCCCCAGACATGACCACCCTGAAGGGCAGATCTCTTCACATGCTGCTCCAGAGCAGCGTAGGTTGGCGGGATGTTCTGAACAGAGTTCGTCTTTGCAAAGAGCTGCTTTCTCGCCTTGTTGACGTCCTTGCATTTGCTTGTGCGGTCATACAGGAGTATGACAAACCTCTCGATGACATGCATTGTATCCTCTTGGATGCTTGTGGGTGCATTTGCCAGACTCAGCAGGGCATCAGTGAGTTCTGGCAGCGTGTTCCATGTTGCCCAGGCAGATTTCTTCCCATGTCCGACGAAGGCTGACACAGTATCACACCCTGTGATGGCATGAAACATTGGAAGAGCACATGCCTTCTCTGGACCAAGGGAGGAAGCTATTTCATGGGCTGCAATGTAGCGGTAGTTCTTGCCTGTCCCAAAGGCTACCCAGAGTTCGTCTCCAGCTGGTAGTTTCTGGACTACCATCACTGCTAGGACCACGACGTCACTGTCTACTGTTCGAACCTGTATCTGGTGGTGACCATGTTGTGCAGCATGTGCTACATGTAGCATCATGCGGGTGTCTGCCTCTTCTTGGTTGCATGGTGCGAGTGAGTTGACATCCTCTTGCTGTGGAACACAGATCACCTGCTCCCCATCAGTGACGACCAGTTCCTTGCCTTCTTCTTGAAAGGACTCTGCAAGCATGGTGGAGAGGTAGCTGAAGAGCTCCACTTTGTTGCTATCAACTCGCAGGAAACTTTGCCAATTTCCTGGTATGACTGCTGAGTCGACAACACGCCGACGTACTCCCTTTCCACGCTGTTCTCTGGTTGATGCCTTCAGGGAATCTGCTCTGTAGCTGTCCCACACAAGGTCAAGACGTGATACATGTTGGAAACGTTGTACAACGTATGGGATGAACACTTGCTGTGCATATTCCTCGAACGTGTTGGCAGTACCCGGCTTCAACATCTGTACGATTACTGCTCCATCGAGGACAACAGCAGTGACAGTAGGAGCTTCAAACTGAGGCTCAGCATGGCCTTCAAGGCACACCAGCAAGTCACTCTTGCTCCCTAGGTACAGTCTCCCTCCGTCAGATAAAGCTGGA
Source organism: Palaemon carinicauda (assembly GCF_036898095.1). Taxonomy (NCBI): domain Eukaryota; kingdom Metazoa; phylum Arthropoda; class Malacostraca; order Decapoda; family Palaemonidae; genus Palaemon; species Palaemon carinicauda. The sequence goes on along the minus strand of NC_090753.1, from coordinate 86,473,254 downwards.
GGGCATTGCTGATTTTCATGCCTGAAGAACTCTTCTAGATTCCCATCACGGGTCTGGCAGCCGATATATAATCGTGCGAAGAGCGCAACATCATTCTTCAGAGATTTGACCTGTTCTTTTCCTTTGGGTATATTGGGTCCTCTCTTGGTCGCAAACAGTGGTAGCTTGTTCCGGTGGATTGCCACCTCAATGGACTTGGTTCTGTCCACGATGCATTCCTTTGAGAATGCTTCAAACTGGTCTTGGCCAATCTGCTTGGCGTTACGGACTGTTTCTATGACTGCAGGGTCTGCGATCTCCTTTGTGTCGAGCACCAGCAAGTCCTGACTGTCCTCCTCGAAAGGGTTTTCTGCTCGGCTTCTACAGTGGTCTTTGCACGATAGTAAAGAGCCAACAAACACTTGGAATGGTACTTGGCCTCCAGAGCCACCATATCACCCATGCTGAGCCTGGCTATGAGTTCATTGTCCCCAACTTGCGCTGCACACTTCCGTAAGCGTGTGTCCACCTGGAAGGTTGTTACTTCATGTAGGGTCTCTGTGCCAGACTTTCCACAGAAAAAGCAGGAGGTGCCGCTGGTAGTGGCTTCTGAAGAGTGTGTTCTGGCGCGCTTGGCCTGGACATTGTCAGTACTATCAAATGCTGAGCTGCTTGCGATGCGTCTCTTCTCTGCTCTTCGTAGCATTGTGTTATTGTATTTGAGCATACATGTTTTATGCCACTTGGCCTGGTGGGCAACCATTGTCGCCTCAACACCTTGTCCTTCATCTAGTCTCTGTAACTGAACAGTTCTTGGCAGTTCTCCGAGTTCATCAAATTTGACCAAGTTTGCAGCCATTGTCGTGTATCCACTCCCAGGGTCTCGGCGTTTAGACAGTACTGGGCAGACAAGTGACTCTGTTGTCTCCTCTTGACATACAAGACACAGCTTCCAGTTTGTCTCAGGAGGTGTTGTGGGAGTACGTTGCTCAAAAGTATCGACCAGTTGGAACTTCTTTGCCATGGCTGCAGTCTGGAACAACGCGTCTCTGATGTCAGGTGGTGCTGCTGCTGCCTCACCTGCAAAGACACAAAACACCACCATGTTACCACAAGTTACTACTACAAGCACCATGACTATCAACACTATACTATTACTGCAGCCGCCGTCACTGCCACCAACGCTGCCGCTGCAAAGTAAAATTCATTTTCTTGTGAAATGGTAGCCAAATTATTTGGTAAGCACAGAAGTATGTGTAATTGTACAATACTTATCACCTCTAGCACACTTATCACCTTTAGCATCCACAAAAAGACAAATTATGGTACATATTCAATGACGCTAACGGTAAATAGCGGCCATTTTGAAAAATGGCCGCCAAATGTGCTACGGGGAGAATCTTGAATGCCTCCATATCCAAAATTGTTCAGAATGTATTAATCCACATGTGTGCCAATTTTGGTGCTTTTAGAACAATTTGAACAATTGGTTTCATATTTCTTACTATGCCGCTGGGCTAATATATATATATATATATATATATATATATATATATATATACTCACATAAACCTAATTTACCTCGGGGATAATGCAATTCCATCGAAAATCGTAATGACCTCATGTTTGCCCAGAGGCAGCGTGCTGTAATGCTCAGCGCCCGTTTGCTAGGTTCACGAATCGTTACCACCAGTGTATCCAGCTGTAAATGACTAGCAACATCTCCTATGGTTAAGAACAGACCGTAGGAATGGCAACATCCTCTTGAAGGTTTGTTGAGAAAGTAAGAGGTTTGAAAGGAGTATGGGCTGGTGTGTGTTCCTTTGTATGTCTGTGTGTGTTTGTAGAAGGAAGGGGGGGGGGAGGTTGGAATGATAATTATGAAGTACTTCTTTTAGGTTGACGTCAAGATAAATGGCCTACAGGGTATGGTCACTGCCACTCTACTTCAAGTCCGAAAAAGCATAGGTTTAAATATTCGTGGAGGCAGCAAGAATTACTACTTACAATTTCCACCAGTTAGTGAATTCATTAAACTTTGTTATAGGTTATTTTGTTTTCCTCCATTTGTAAATATAAATGTATGAGAATATTTAACATAAAGACAATTGGAATCACACAAAAACCTTTGATAATTTATAAATTGATAAATGAAAATAATTGTGTGTTCGAAAACTTGATGACACGAAAATATACCTGACACAGGTCTAAGCCTTAAGAATCAATACCAGAGAAAATGTAGGAAGTAAATTCAATAAAAGCAGTAAGAACAACAAAGAGTGTGATCAATTAACGCCTTCATAATAAGATAAAAAAATAATAAATTACTACTTCAATACAATAAAATGCGGAATTATGTCAAATATAAAATAGATATAAAAACAGGAAAAAAATAGAGGACACAAACAAATAATGAAAATAAGAAGGTAAATAAAAATATATATACACAAAAAATTATAGTATACAAACGTGGAATATGACGAAATATATATATATATATATATATATACACACACACACACACACATATATATATATATATACACACACACATATATATATATATATACACACACACACACATATATATATATATATATATATATGTGTGTATATATATATATATATATATATATATATATCCTTACGGTAACTAGGCTATATAAACACAAAAACAAACAAATTAACTAACAAATACCAACTAAAGAATCAAGACCCGGAATATGATGAAACATATTCACTCCTCGTAATAAATGGGTTATATAAACACAAACAAAATAAACAAAGATACAGAAAACTAAATAAAGCAGAAACACAAAAGAACAATGAATGAAAAAAAAAAGAAAAAAAAAAAACTTACCAACATCATGAGAGGTGTTTAGCAAGGTCAGGTAAACGGGATACTTGGGTGTGTGTGTCCTAACAGGGCAATGATACTTGGACACACGACACGAAATTCATTGTTTTGTTGACGGAAATGGCATAATGTGACGTCAGAGAATGTTTCTAGTAAAACAATTCTGTCCAGAAAAGAGAGGTTATATCTGCATCGAGAGATGAAATATTGCAGATTTTGATGTCGCTTTCCACTGAATAATAATAATAATAATAATAATAATGATGATGATAATAATAATAATAATAATAATAATAATAATAATAAATGTAGTATTGCAAGTATCACTTTTATCAAAGCCCGATGACACTATTCACATAATAATAATAATAATAATAATAATAATAATAATAATAATAATAATAATATTGATAATAATAATAATAATAATAATAATAAAAATAACAATAATAATAATAATAATAATAATAATAATAATAATAATATTAATAATAATAATAATAAAAATTATTGTGTTATAAGTATCACTTTTATTAAAATACAACTTCGAAGGAACATCAAAAGTTCAAACATTTTTGTAAATTCTATTTTGTTGAACAGGTTGACGAAAGTCTCGTTTTAAAGTTTATATATGACTGATCTATTTTACTGCTGTTGCTTATTCTAAAAAAATTTCAAATTTTCATTCTTCATTACATATGAATGGTTTATTTGCCATTTCCTTATTCCCTTTCATCAATGTATAGCTTTCCATACAACCCTACTTAGAAAAGCAGGATGCTATAAGCCCAAGGGCTCCAACAGGGAAAAATAGCCCAGGGTGGAAAGGAAACAAAGAAATAAATAAACGATATAAGTAATGAAAAGTTAAATTAAAATATTCAAAAATTTTTAAAATCAAAACAGATAATTCATATATACAGTAACTATAAAAAGACTTATGTCTGCCAGTTCAATATAAAAAACCTTTGCTGCAAGTTTGAACTTTTGAAGTTATCCAATTCAACTACCCGACATTAAGATCATTCCAGAGAGAGAGAGAGAGAGAGAGAGAGAGAGAGAGAGAGAGAGAGAGAGAGAGAGAGAAATGCAACGCCTCGCAAGAACACTCCAGTAAGTCACGTAAGCCTCTCGCCAGGGCATCACCATCATAGCCCACCCTTTGCAACGGCTCCCCACTCCCACCACACACGGAGTCAATTAAAACCGTAGGTGATTTACTGCTATTGACTTGATGGGAGTGAAAGTGAACTATAAGAAGTCTGGCCCTTTCCCTTTTGGCAAATAATAAACTAATAAACGGTTCCCCCTACGACACGCATTCCCCATACCTCTCCCCTCCCTTTAGATGGGGGGAGGGGGTGGGGAGGTGGTTGTTGAGTTAATTCAGTTCTTTCATGAAGGGGATTATGAACTGGGTTAATGTTTTACAAATCGTTAGATTTCTCATTTTAAAATTTTTTATTTGTTTTTGTTTGATTTGTTTACGTATGTTGTTTACCTCTTTTGTTTTTTTATCATTCATATGTTTATCTTTATTTCACGGTTTCCTTAATTAGAAACTCAAAGCTTCTAGTATTATTTTTCCATTTACAGTTGAAGATATGCTTATATGATATTAATAATAATAATAATAATAGAAAATGCAATTGGTATAAGTGGAAGGATGGTCAAATATTGCCATTTTTATCTGAGAGAGAGAGAGAGAGAGAGAGAGAGAGAGAGAGAGAGAGAGAGAGAGAGAGAGAGAGAGGAGAGAGAGAGAGAGAGAGAGAGAGAGGTCACTTAACAAACAGGTACACAATTTGCTGTTTAGATGAAATAAAACATTCTCAATTATTTATTATTATTATTATTATTATTATTATTTCTCAATTTTCAGTAACACGCAGACCACTGGTCCCTGGTCTTCAAACCAGCTAGTAGAAAAAGTTATCGGAGAGAGAGAGAGATTTTGAATGTATCAAAGACTTTTTATTCTATCCACGGAGACTCCAAAATGTTGTTCTTGGGTAGAGTGTTTTTAGAGAAGTTTCATGAGAGAGAGAGAGAGAGAGAGAGAGAGAGAGAGAGAGAGAGAGAGAGAGAGAGAGAGAGAGAGAGAGAGAGAGAGAAGTATTTTGAATGTATCAAAGATTTTTTATTCTATCTGCGGAGACTCCAAAATTTTGATCTTGGGCAGTGTTTTTGGAGGAGGTTCGTGATCCTGAGAGAGAGAGAGAGAGAGAGAGAGAGAGAGAGAGAGAGTATTTTGAATGTAGCAAAGATATTTTTATTCTATCTGCGGAGACTCCAAAATTTTGATCTTGGGTAGAGTGTTTTTAAAGAAGTTTCATGAGAGAGAGAGAGAGAGAGAGAGAGAGAGAGAGAGAGAGAGAGAGAGAGAGAGAGAGAGAGAGAGAGAGCTTTCTTACTTGTTAAAAGGGTGATTAACTTTTCTACTCCACCGATTAATACGGTAACCCAAACGTGGGATCAAATTAATTTGGCCAATGTGGATCGAGATTTTTTTCAAACTTATTGTTTCCTCAGAAGTCTTTTTTTCCCCTAATGATCAAAGGTCAATGAAACTACCTTTTTTTCCCTGCCCAGACCCGAATAAAAACAAGGAAAGGTACAAAGAGGCATGAAGCCTTTTAAGAGATGAAAGGCTTTGAGGGAAAAGTTGAATCTTGAAAGGTATTAATGATTTAATAAACGCAGGTTTTTTCATTTCTGCTATATTGGAGTTTTAGAAATTAGCCCTATCTTGAAACTTAGAATTTATCATTATTATTATTATTATTACTTGCCAAGCCACAACCCTAGTAGGAAAAGCAGGAGGATATAAGGCCAAGGACTCCAATAGGGAAAAATATCCCAGTGAGGAAAGGAAATAAAAAAAACTAATAAACTACATGAAAAATAAAGAACAAATAATATAAAATAAAGTATTTGGAGACAGTAACAACTTTGAAAAAAATACATACAAAAAGATGAAGAAAAAGAAGAAAAACTTATCTGATTCTTACAATCTGTCTTTCTCAAAATGTCTGATTTCTTAGTTTGTCTTTAATAGTTTTTTCTTGTCCTCCGGACAGGTCCTTGTCTTTTATCACGTAAAGTTGAGGGGTATGATTCACGGGTGACTATAATAAATATTATGGTTACTACAGTGTTTACCTAAAGTGTTTGCCTAGTATTCGCATGACAGCAGATCGATCCTTGTGCGGGACCGTGAGTTGAAGCTGTTCACTGGGGAGGCCACTGCTGTGCTTAAGCACGACAGTGGGAAGTTAGGTTTGCCCGGCTGACGTTCTGGTGGGCATCTATTCCAATGGAACTGGAACGGAAACCTGATATCTTTAACCTTTATCTATCGATAATTATAATTTTATCATAATGAATATCATGTATAATAAATCATTGTAGTTATAGCCAATGGTCGAACTACATTGAATGATAGTTCCCTTGTCTTAATTACTCGTTATTTACTGTATTACTTGAAAGATAATTATTCTGGCCTTAAATTCATAAGGTTCAGACAATCAAAGGAAAATTGATGAGATTTCTTCAGAAAAATCACAAAAATTTCGAGTCGTGGCATATTTTCCTACAAGGTTAATAATAATAATAATAATAATAATAATAATAATAATAATAATAATAATAATAATAATAATAACGACATAGAAACCCATCTTGCAATCAAGACAGAACCAGCTGACCTTACTCAAATGAATTAATTACTGCTTCCGACAGAGGTCAAGCAAGGAGAAAGAACAACCAATTATAGCAGATACATGACATGATGAAATCAGAGAGAGAGAGAGAGAGAGAGAGAGAGAGAGAGAGAGAGAGAGAGAGAGAGAGAGAGAGAATCAAACAATCTAACCTTTGATTATTTCGGCGTCATCTACAAGGGCAATGAGAGAGAGAGAGAGAGAGAGAGAGAGAGAGGGGGGGGGGAGGGGCTACCCCTCCGTCCCTACCCCTCCAAAATCAGAACCACTTCATCATGTATAGTGAAACGTGAGAGAGATATTTTATCACATACTACTGGGAAAGGAAATGGCTGAACAGTAGAGTCTTTGTCTGTCTGTCTGTCAGTTTTATGCAACGACTTCATTACGCAGTTAATAGGCTGCCGTTGAGAAATCCGAGTTGAAGAAATTATACGCTATGACCTGAGGTCTCCCGGTTACTGTATGATTTCTTTGTCTGGGTATGTATTTATGCATATATGTATGTATGTATGTATGTATAGGTACGAGAACTATATATTCATGAATACACCTTTCTCAGTAAATAAGTTGTTAACTAGTTACATAATTTTGCTATTCATGGAATTTTAATGGTCTTTTCAGTATTTGTGTATACTATGTAATATGAGAGAGAGAGAGAGAGAGAGAGAGAGAGAGAGAGAGAGAGTCTTTCCTGTATTAGTGTAGACTATGTAACGAGAGAGAGAGAGAGAGAGAGAGAGAGAGAGAGTCTTTCCAGTATTAGTGTAGACTATGTAACAAGAGAGAGAGAGAGAGAGAGAGAGAGAGAGAGTTCAAAATGCACTGAGAGAACATATTACTTTTTGAACTACACCGACGACCAATGTCTATATGAATACTGTACTACAGATCGTGAAACTATACGGATGCATATTTAGGAAATGGCAGAGAGAGAGAGAGAGAGAGAGAGAGAGAGACGCTGAATGGGGACCGCCTTGCCCAAAGGCCTCATGAAATATTCAAAGCGCAGTTCTTAATTACTCAAGACACATGTTATTAAAGATGAATGAAATACTAACGAACGAGGGAGGAAAGGTGTACCGGTTGCGTGTCTGTTGCGGTATGTCGGTGAAACCGTCGAAGACTCGCAATGTGTGGAACGCGAGTTCGAACCGCGCTCGAGGATACACAATTTTCATTAGGACACGTGCCTACCGTCCTTAGGAGCTAAATAAAATGTTCATTAGAGAACGAATATTTATCATCCTTAAGAGTAAGGATGGGTTTTTAAGGAAAACCAAAAGATCTACCTGCCGAGTCATAAGTAGCTATTGTCTGGTCCTCCTTGGTCCTATCTCCGGTGGAGAACGGAATTAGACCTGTCCTTTATCTCTGCCACTCATGAGTGACTTTTAAACGAATAATGAATGAGGACAAAAGAGTATATCTATTACTACTATACGTGAGTGACCGCAAAATTACTGTTCTCAGAGGAATGATTGATAACAGATTTGCTGTAGTGGAAGTGATTAATCCGTGAAGCACTCATAACAGAAGTGCTTGATGAAACTGCTTACTTATAGAAGTGGAGGAGAAACTGCTCACTTAAGAGAAGTGGAGGAGAAACTGCTTACTTGAGAAAAAGGGTGGAGAAACTCCTTACTTAAGAGAAGTGGATGAGAAACTGCTTACTTGAGAAAAAGGGTGGAGAAACTCCTTACTTAAGAGAAGTGGATGAGAAACTGCTTACTTGAGAAAAAGGGTGGAGAAACTCCTTACTTAAGAGAAGTGGATGAGAAACTGCTTACTTCTTCTTCTTCTTCTTCTTCTTCTTCTTCTTCTTCTTATTATTATTATTATTATTATTATTATTATCATCATCATTAATATTATTAGGTATTATCATTATTAGCTAAGTTACAAACCTAGTTGGAAAAGCAATTTAATATAAACCCGAGGGCTCCTACCGGGAAAATAGTCCGGTGAGGAGAGGAAATAAGGAAAAATTAACTAAGAGAAGTAATGAACAATCAAATGAAATATCTTAATAACAGTAACAACATTAAATAATAGTGAAAGTACATTAACAGCTGTGATTCATAATTTTTTTTTTCTATTCTATCCAATGTAGCATTTTCTCTCAAATTTTACACTTATTCCAATATAGGAGTATTAGTAACTATACTCATTTTTTTTAATGAAGCGCATTTGCACTGACTCGCAGCGATGCCCTTTTAGCTCGGAAAAGTGTCCTGCTATCTGATTGGTTAGAATTATCTTGTCCAACCAATCAGCGATCAGGAAACTTTTCCGAGCGAAAGGGGTACCCTTGCGAATCGGTGCAAATCTGCCTCACTAAAAAGAATTGACTACATATCTAAATATACTCGCTGAAAAGCAGAAGATAATAACAACAACTGCAACAACAACAAGAACAACAATTACTACTAGAATAATAATAATAATAATAATAATAATAATAAATATCGAGTAATTCTTTTCAACTTGCAACCATCTTTCATCTTATGGCAAAATCATCAAAATAAGATAATAAATTAATGAAAATAAACTCTAATATAACAAAATTATATAATAAACATCACCAAACAAACAAATATCAAACTATGATGACTTGCAACGCTAGATTATCTAAAATCAATCAATCATTTGCAAAACTCCCAGAAGACATCTGAGATATTTGCTCTAAGTCGTTTTGCAAATATGGAAGAAGACATTGTGCAAAAAGAGAAATGCTATGAAAAATCGGCATATTTGAATTTGCAAGCTTTATCGCCAATATAGGTCTGAACCAGGGTTGCCAGGTTTTATAAATGAGAAAAAGCCAACTTCTAATCAACAGAAGCTCTAAAAGGCCAACCTATTAGTAGAAAAGGGCCAAATATACAGTATTTAAGGCCCGCCTTTTTTCATATTACCAAAAGCCAAAATATTTTTAAAAGGCCAAAAACTCTTTTAAAAGGCCAAAAACTCTTTAAAAAGGCCAAATTATAGGTTTATTGGCCTTAAAAAAGGCCAAACTAGCAACCCTGGTCTGAGAAAAGGCCAACTTCTGATCAGCTGTCGCTTTAAAAGGCCAACCCATTAGTAAAAATGGCCAAAATACATATTTAAGGCTCGCCTTTTTTCATATTACTAAAGGCCAACCAATTTTTAAAAAGGCCAAATTATAGGTTTATTGGCCTTAAAAAAGGCCAAACTGGCAACCCTGGTCTGAAACAGCAGACAGACACTCAGTACCAGGGTTGCCAGGTTTTCTAAGTGAGAAAAGGCCAACTTCTGATCAGCTGTCGCTTTAAAAGGCCAACCCATTAGTAAAAATGGCCAAAAATTTAACATTTAAGGCCAAACTTTCTTTTAAAGATATTGCTAACGGGCAACCAATTTTAATAAAAAGGCCAAATCTGAAGTTTTTGGCCTGAAAAAAACCAACCTGGCAACACTGCTCGGTAGGCCGGCAGGCCGAAGTAGGCAATTGGCTCTGTCGTGGAAGGTCTCCGGCAGCGGTAGGAAGGTCGATTTTCATTGCGTATTCATAGAGTATTAAATAGAATTCCAGATTCCCATTCCAGATTCCCTCCCCCTTGTAAATTACCTCTTAATTCAAATACCACCTGTTGTTTTGGGTGGATTTAGGAGGAGGAGGAGGGGAAAGGGAGGGGGGAGGAGGAGGAGGGGAAAGGGAGGAGGAGGGGAAAGGGGGAGGAGGAGGAGGAGAAGAAGGAAGATGAGGGGAAAGGGAGGGGAGGAGGAGGAGGAGGAGGAGGACGAGGAGGAGGCAGAGAAATGATAACGGAGGTGTATGAAGGATCTATAA
>NC_090753.1:86436838-86441838 GCF_036898095.1 Palaemon carinicauda | reverse complement strand
TTCAACAACCCGATTAGGAAGATCATTCCACAACTTGGTAACAGCTGGAATAAAACTTCTAGAGTACTGCGTAGTATTGAGTCTTATGATGGAGAAGGCCTGGCTATTAGAATTAACTGCCTGCCTAGTATTACGAACAGGATAGAATTGTCCAGGGAGAGCTGAATGTAAAGGATGGTCAGAGTTATGAAAAATCTTATGCAACATGCATAATGAACTAATTGATCGACGGTGCCAGAGATTAATATATATATACATACATATATATACATATATATAATGTAAATATATATATATATATATATATATAATATATATATATATATATATATATATATATATATATATAGAATATATATATACATATATATATTGATATATATATACATATATATAATGTAAATATATATATATATATATATATATATATATATATATATATATATATATATATATATATATAATATATGTGTGTGTGTGTGTGTGTGATATATATATATATATATATATATATATATATATATATATATATATATATATACAGTATATATATATATGTATATATATATATATATATACATATATACATACATATATATATATACATATATATAATGTATATATATATACATATATATATACATACATATATATATATATATATATATATATATATATAATGTAAATATATAATTTATATATATATATAGAATATATATATATATATATATATATATATATATATATATATATTGATATATATACATATATATAATGTAAATATATATATATGTGTGTGTGGGGGGGATACCTTAACCTGATGAAAGGATTCGTATATCGCCATGATCAGCTGTACTAATTAGGGCCACCCATACTACGTTAGTTTGCTGTGAGCGATCAGACTAAAATCTCCCACCATCACCAATCTGCAATGGCCAGCGTGGGGATTTGAACATTATTATTACTATCATTATCATTATTATTAATAGAAATAATAATAATAATAATAGTAGTAATAATAATTATTATTATTATTATCAATAATTATTATCAGCAATAATAATAATTATTAATATCACTATTTGGGACAATTATTTATAATATATAGTATATCCAATGGCTCTTTATCACGGTATTGGCAACGCTTTTTTCATTATAAAAAAAAAAAACACCTTAGGAAATGTATCTTTATCCCATGACTCCAAATTCCTTGGTGTCTTTGGTGGTTTCTTTGTCCTTGGGAGGAGGACTCTGAAGGGGAAAGACGCTCAGAAGGGAAAATAAGGGAAATAAATGCCTTCCTGTATTTTACTAAGATTTATGATTTTATGGGTTTCTAACGTGGGCGGGTCTTCTCTCTCTCTCTCTCTCTCTCTCTCTCTCTCTCTCTCTCTCTCTCTCTCTCTCTCTCTCTCTCTCTATATATATATATAGTAAATATATATATATATATTTATTTGTATATCCAAAATCAATCTTAAAATACTGAGTAAAACCTGGATACGTTTACGCATATATGTATATATATATATATATATATATATATATATATATATATATATATATATATATATATATTATATATATATATATATATTATATAGATAGATAGATAAATAGATGGATAGATATTGATGTATGTATGTATATGTATGTGCATGCATATATATATATATATAATATATATATATGTATATATATAAATATATATATATATATATATATATATATATATATATATATATATATATAAATAAATATATATATATATATATATATATATATATATATATATATATATATATATATATATATATATAAACTAGAGTCAGACTTCTTTCAAAATACTCCTTCATTGGTTCAGGTATATAAGTAATTATGATTATGATAACAACAATAACCTAGATGACGAGAAGAAACAATAAACATGGTGACAACAACGAAAATACATCCATGAATAAAATCGCTATTTTTCATACCTTGTCTTTCGATCAGCATCAGCGGAGGCAGGATACGAGTGCGGGGACACGCCCATGTCGTGTCTCGCTTACTAAAATACCTCGGGTTTATTTGTCCTTTTTCGTATGTGTATTAGATTTCTATTCCTTTTAGAAGGGATTTTAATGATGAAGTTGATTGATTTTGTTTGATTTCTTGTGGCTGGGATAGATTTACTACGGGAATTATTTGGCTATATATATATATATATATATATATATATATATATATATATATATATATATATATATATATATATATATATATATATATATATATATATATATATATACATATATATATATATATAAATATATATATATATATATATATATATATATATATATATATATATATACTGTATATATATATATATACATATATATATATATGTCTGTTTCTAGTTTATATGTGAAATATATTTTATTTGTTCATTATCTCTAACATCGTTTAATCATTTCCTTATTTACTTTACTCACTGGACTATTTTTTTCTGTTGGAGCGCTTGGGCTTATAACATCCTGCTTTTCCAGCTAGGTCTGCAGCTTAGCTAGTAATAATAATAATAATAATAATAATAATAATAATAATAATAATAATAATAATAATAATAATAATATTAATCAGAGATAATGGAACGTATTTGTTCATTACCTAATTGTAGTTATTTATTTCTTTATTACGTTTCCTCTCTGGGCTATTTTTCACTGTTGGAGCCCTTGAGCTTATAGCATCCTTTTCCAATTACAGTTGTAGCTTAACTAATAATAATAATAATAATAATAATAATAATAATAATAATAATAGTTATAATAATAGTAATAATAATTATAATAATAGTTATAATAATAATAATAATAATACTAATAATAATAATAGTAATAATAATACTTTTATTGTATATACCCATACCGTTCAAATTGACGGTATTATAAGAGAGGATCGATCCCCCTGAGTATTCTAATATACTTATTATTACTGTTATTACTATCATTCTAAAAGAAATAAATAAACACACATACACACATATATGTATGTATGTATGTATGTATGTATGTATATATATAAAATATATATATATATATATATATATATATATATATATATATATATATATATATATATATACATACACACACACACACACATATATATATATATATATATATATATATATATATATATATATATATATATATATATATAAAATATGATAAATATGCACATGTTTAAACAAAACGACAAGTTAGAGGAACTTCAAGAATTAAGAATTCGTCATTAGGACCGAAAGTCTTATTCAAACAAAATATATTTACTTAAAACAGGCCTCTTTCACCCTCCGCGTTCAATTAAAGGTAGGCCTATCAAATTCAGCAAAGAAAAATAGGCAATTTCTTTAGAATCAACAAACTCGTTTTAAAAAAACATAAATTTGCCTTTAATTAATCGTAAGAAAAAGAACTAGTTTGCAAATGGGAGTTGCGGAGTTATCTCAAAAAAAAAAAAAAAAAAAAAAAAAAAAAAAAAAAAAAAAAAAAAAAAATCAGGTTCAATTATGTTCGATAGTAGGCCTATGCTTCGTATACTTTTTTAAATTAAAAATAAAAAAAGATTAAATAAACATCATTACAAAAGTCAATAATTAACCGTAAGAGAAAGAATTCGTTTGAAATAGGAGTTGCGAAAATATCTCTAAAAAAAGATAGAAAAATTCTAAGTTCAAATATATTCGATATATAGGCCTGGTATACTTTCTTTACTTGAAGATTAAAAAGGATTAAGTAAACATCATTACAAGAAACAAGGCCTACAAAATAAAAAAAATGCGATCATTGGTATAATTAATGTTACTATAGTCAATTTTTTTTTAGTGTGGCAGATGTGCACCAACTCGCAGGGTTACCCTATTAGCTCAGAAATGTTTCCTTATAGCTGATTGGTCAGAAGTATTTTCATATGAATACTTCCGTCCAATCAGCTATCAGGAATCATTTCCGAGTTAAAGGGGCACATCTGTGAGTCGGTGGAAAAAAAAAAAAAAAGTTAGCGTCAAAAATAAAAATAAATAAAAAGAGTACTAGTTAGCGTCAAAATGCAATTTATTTACATTGTAGACATTTTGAAAATTTTTTTCAATTTTTAAAAAATTCGTTTTGTTTCCAAAACTTGCAGTTTTCTCTTGTATAAAATATGGACTTTTAGTGTTGCAATACATTCCTAAATATTCTGAATTATAGATAAAATATTTATAAGAACAAAAACCGTAAAACAATTCAAAGACCAAAAGCAAGAAAGACATTCTTACACGGATGTATTTGTGTTATAAAATAATAAAATATTTATGCAATGTTCTTAAATGTTGCGATTTTTATCTAGTATTATTTTACAAAATCAACCAGCTCTCAAATATTAAACAGGGTAAATGACCTTACAGAGCAATATTTCCTTTCCTCACTGGGCTATTTTCCCTGTTGGAGCCCTTCAGCTTATAGCATCCTGCTAGGGTTGTAGCTTATCTAGTAGTAGTAGTAGTAGTAGTAGTAGTAGTAGTAGTAGAAGTAGAAATAATAATAATAATAATAATAATAATAATAATAATAATAATAATAATAATAATGAACACTTTCAATCATAATAATCCAGAATTGAAGAAAAAAGTTATCAAAGCATATAAATTTCTTAATGTTACTGCAATAGAAACCTTAACAAGAAAAAAGAAAGTTTTTCTCTTGAGAGAGAGAGAGAGAGAGAGAGAGAGAGAGAGAGAGAGAGAGAGAGAGAGAGAGAGAGAGAGAGAGAGATTGGAATCCATCGTGAGAAGGTCTCTTCACAGTCATTGCTTCTCCAAGATCAATATTTCTCATATAGCCCACCCGTCTACCCACCCACCCACCCAGAGCCCACAACCCACCACCCACCACTTCATTACACTCCAATACAATAAACCAATAACTTATACCATCCCAATTGAAAGTTAACGTTGGTATAATAGACTTAATTAT
>NC_090753.1:86419338-86424338 GCF_036898095.1 Palaemon carinicauda | reverse complement strand
CAACATAGAGACGACTGATGAAATCTAATCGAGGCCCTTTGGGTCAATAGTCATAGGAGGAGATGATAATGATGAATCTTAAATGAGTTGTAGTTCAGGATGTTGAGAAGTCACTGTCCTTGACCTACTTACAATCATACTTTGAGTTTAGTTAGGGATCAACTTCATGCCCCATAATTTGCAACATGCATTATTGCTATATTTCTATAAAGGGATTCAGCAACCTCAGGTCTCCATTCAGATTTAAGAGACAAGGAGAATAGCATCATCATATTCTTATGCTCACTATTCTTATCTATTTGTTAAAAAAAAAAAAATAAAAAAATAAATAAATATAAAAACTACAACGTGAATAAGATTATGAAACAGTATTATTAGTATTATATATACATCGGTTCCAGTAACTCGTCTATCTTACTGTCACGTTTTCTCTAACGAATACAATAATAATATTCTTTTTATGATCATCATCATCAATTTCTTTCTTCGGAGTTTTCAGGTCACACCCTTCTTTATTCGTTATGTAAATTCATTTCCTTTCCTGTTGTGTTTTACGAGTTGTGTTGATGCATTGTTTCAAAAAAAGAAAAAAAAAGAAAAAAAAATTCAACCTCTTCCAGACAACTACAACACTATTACGCAACATAAAGCGAAATAAAAGAGATGGCGATGGAAATTCGAGGTTGGCCCATAGCCTCAGGGTTAACTATGATACCCTAACCAGCCCATAACCCTAACCAAAATATACTCTAAGGTGCATTGTTTTCGTAAACCAACTTATACTACAAAAAAAAAAAAAAATAAATAAAGAAAAAAAAGTTATACCTACATTGCATTGTTTTGTCTTTGTTGCATAAGACCCAAAGTTGAGGACGATGTTTGCTAGATTTGCATTCGCACAATTGCAAATGTTTTGCAATGTGCAAATAATCGGATTTTGAAGTATGAATTGATTACATAAACAATAACTTATATTGGTAGGAAGGAACATATTTAGAGTAGGGTAGGAATTTTCTGAAACTTGATTTAATTATCAAAATTATTATTATCTTTTCCAATTCTCCTTTACATCATTCACTGTTTGTGGAGGATAAGTAGATTATTATCATTATTATCATCTGCTAAGCTACAACGCAATTTGGAAAAAAATGAATGCTATAAACCCAGGGGCACCATGAGGGAAAATAGCCCAGTGAGGGAAGGAAACAAGGAAAAATTAAATATTTTAAGAACATTAACATTATTAAAATAAATATTTCCTATATAAAAAATAAAAACTTAAACAAAAACCAGCGGAAGAGAAATAAGATAAAATAGTGTGCCCGAGTGTACCCTCAAGCAAAAGAACTCTAACCGAAGGAAGTGGAAGACCATGGTACAGAGGTTATGGCACTAACCAGGTCTAGAGAACAATAGTTTGATTTTGGAGAGTCCTCATTAAAGAGCTGCTTACCATGGTTAAATATTCTCTTCTACCTTTACCTAGAGGAAAGTGGCCACTGAACAATTACAGTACAGTAGTTAGTCCCTTGGGTGAAGAAGAGTTGTTTAGTAATCTCAGTGTTGTCATATGTATGAGGACAGAGGGGAATGTGTAAAGAATAGGCCACACTATTCTGTGCATGTGGGGGCAAACGAAAAATGAACCATAACCAGAGAGAATTCAATGTAGTACTTTCTGGCCAGTCAAAGTACCCCCTAAACTCTCTGGCGGTAGTATCTTAATAAATGTATGTAATTATATAGCATTCAACTTACGTACAATAGCTTCTATCGTTAATTATCCATTTATCTTCATAAATAAAAGAATAAAAAATTCAGTATGAATTTGAAAATCATTAAAAGAATTTACAATTCTTTTTATCTCAAATAAAGAAACACTAAAGACGGAAGAAGAAAGACTTATGCGGCAACTCAAAACATATTTGACGTAGTAATCATCACCTCTTTGTCTCTTTGTTTACAATACTAATGAAATATTTAAAAAAGTTAGGTTTTTCTTCTATTTGCCTTGTGTTACTCAACAGAAAAGATGGAGAGATACAACTGAAATATCTTTGTAACAAAATGCTTTCACTAATTACTTCTGATGGCTTCTTCTTCGTCTGCTTTTACCAGAGTTTAAGGAATAATGCATGTGTCTGACCATTATACCATTATATATATATATATATATATATATATATATATATATATATATATATATATATATATATATATATATTCATATATATAAGAGAGAGAGAGAGAGAGAGAGAGAGAGAGAGAGAGAGAGAGAGAGAGAGAGAGAGAGAGAGAGGTACATATATATATATATATATATATATATATATATATATATATATATATATGTGTGTGTGTGTGTGTATACATATATATATATATATATATATATATATATATATGTGTGTGTGTGTATACATATATATATATATATATATATATATATATATATATATATATATATATATATATATATATATATTTATATATATATATATATATATATATATATATATATATATATATATATATGAAAAAAAATAACAAAATGGGTTCCCTAGATATTGCAAACGAAGCAGGAGAAGGAAGGGAAGACGATGGATTGACGGGATAAGTAGATTTGCTGGTGTGGACTGGCATAGAAAGACCATAAACAAACTCGTGTGGAAGGACATATCCTTTGTCCTGCAGTCGACTAGTTATGGCTGATGATGATGATGATTGTGTGTGTGTGTGTGTGTGTGTGTGTGTGTGTGTGTGTGTGTGTATGTGTGTGTGTGTGTGTGTGTGTGTGCTTTACTGCCACAAGAATCCCGAGCTAGAAGGACATAATGAAAGACCTTTGTACCTTTCTTCAGGGTACTACGCAAATTATTTATAGGCGACGGAAGTGATTAAGTAAAAACAAACATGAATATCAATAATGAAAAAGGACATAACTATTGTCACCTAACCCCCCCCCCCCCTTACTCTGGTGCCTTAAAGGTTTCAATATAGTAGTTTGGCCAAGACACCAGCCACCCGTACAAATACTAGAACCAGAAATATTGTTTCCACTGGCAGGCCAGATAATAGTACATTGGATCCCTCTCTGATTACGGCTCATTTTTCCTTCGCCTACACATACACCGAATAGTCTGTCCTATTCTTTACACATTCTCGTCTTTCCTCTTACACCTGACAACACTAAGATAACTAAACAATTCTTCTTCACTCAAGGGTTTAAGTTACAGCACTGTAATTGCTCAGTGGCTGCTTTACTCTTAGTAGTGGGTAGAAGAGACTCTTTAGCTATAGTAAGCAGTTCTTCTAGGAGGACACTCCAAAATCAAACCTATAACTACTGTACTATGGTCTTCCACTGTCTTAATGATAATAAATATTGTAATAAATATATGATTAATTTATTAAGATTGTGATCATAAGGTGGAACGATCTTGCCAATCAAATAATTGCTGTATATTCAGTTCTGATAAGCTGGTGGACATAACTCTCGTTTCATATTAATTGTTTTTTATCCTGATACACTCTAGTTTTGTCATTTGTATTACATTTCTACTTTTCTGTTTACGTGTTCAAATTCTTGGACGTTTAGCAGTCTGCTTTTCTAAGGTTAGGCTATTACTTGTCTAATATTAACAACAACAACAACAACAACAACAACAACAACAACAATAATAATAATAATAATAATAATAATAATAACAACACAGAAGAAGAAGAAGAAGAAGAAGAAGAAGAAGAAGAAGAAGAAGAAGAAGAAGAAGAAGAAGAAGAAGAAGAAGAAGAAGAAGATTATTGTAAAAATTACTAGCAATAAGGGATACAATTTAAATATAAGAGTCAGCCATGAAATCGGTTTTCTATAAATGTTCACGACAGCGCCTTAGAAAACGCGGACATTTTGTTAGATGGGAGACTATAGTGGATCCTACTTACGCTAACATCCAATGGCTTATCATTATTGAAACTAGTGTAAGAACACATAATATAAACATTCAATTAATTCAGCATAAAAGGCCACCAATTTAAAAGACATGACTTTATGAAAAGACAACCAAATAAGTGGGAATCTATAATAAAATCTACAAAAATTTCTTTATTAGTAAAGTTTTCCCGTCTTGTTCTATAAAAATAGCCCTTAATTATGAGATGAAATTTCTTCTTCTTTCGCGATCTGCTTTTCTTTTATTATGATAAAAATCATACTATAACTGTACGAGAGAGAGAGAGAGAGAGAGAGAGAGAGAGAGAGAGAGAGAGAGAGAGAGAGAGAGAGAGAGAGAGAGAGAGAGAGAGAGAGAGAGAGAATTAGCAAAGCTAGGAACCCTCTACATACAGTACACTACATATTTACCTTTTGTCTCGGACGATCTCAAGTGCCCCCAAGATAAAACAGCATACCTTTTAATACTGTTACATCATCTATTCAACATGTTCTAGGTTTTAGTCTCCTTTCTCCTAACATTTCTGGACTAAACAATCTTAATTATTATTACTATTATGTATTGTTTTTTGTTCTATCCACATGCACAAAATACTTATCATTTAAGATGAATTATGCAATTTATCACTTCTAGTGATCTACATATTTCTCAAATTTCTATTCTACACAACATATTTTACACAGACAATTCATTATAAACCTTTCAACCTTTAATAATCTTATTTTTCGCAAGCTCTCACTTCGACTTTCAAACTTAGTTCAAAATTCCTGATACGGTTTTAACTTTATCTATTCTGTGTCTATTATTATTACTTGCCAGTGAGGAAAGGAAACAAGGAAAAACAAAATATTTTAAGGAAAGTAACAACATTAAAAAAAATATTTCCTATATATACAATAAAAACTTTAACAAAACAGGAGGAAGATAAATTATAAATAATAATGTGCCCGAGTGTACCCTCAAGCAAAAGAACGCTGTACTATTAATATTACCAGCCAAGCTACAACTCTAGTAGGAAAAGCATGATATATGAGAGGGTCTTTGCGTCAA
>NC_090753.1:86409338-86414338 GCF_036898095.1 Palaemon carinicauda | reverse complement strand
AGAGAGAGAGAGAGAGAGAGAGAGAGAGAGGAGAGAGAGGAGAGAGAGAGAGAGGAACTGGCTGAGAATCAAAGGAGAGGACAGGTGGGGCGGAGGAAATAGCTGAGAATCAAAGGAGGGAGAAAGAGAGAGAGAGAGAGAGAGAGAGGTGGGGGAGGAAATAGCTGAGAATCAAAGGAGGGAGAGAGAGAGAAAGGAAGGCAATAGCTGAGAATCAAAGGAGAGAGAGAGAGAGAGAGAGAGAGAGAGAGAGAGAGAGAGAGAGAGAGAGGGGGGGGGGGGGGGGGGCATGACTAACCAGGCGTCATGCTCCATACTGTCGAAAACCTTGGAAGTGTGAGGAACAAGGGTGTAAGATTGACCGAAGTTCCCAAGAGAGGATTACCAGAATGCAAATTATCCTTTCGTGATACGGCTTTGCCTGGCGTGGGTAGCAAAGATGTCTGGTGTAGGTAGCAGAAACGTTGGGCATAGGTAGCAAAAATGTCAGGTATTAGGAGCAGAAATGTTTGGTTTAGGTACCAAAAATGTTTGGCGTAGGTAGCAGAAACATCTGGAGAAGGTAGCAGAAATGTTTGACGTAGGTAACTGAAATATTGGCATACGTAGCAAGAATGTCTCGAGTAGGTAACAGAAATGTTTAGCGTAGGTAGCAGAAATGTTGGCATAGGTAGAAGAAATGTCTGGCATAAGTAGCAGAAATGTCTGGAGTGGGTAGCAGAAATTTTTGCCGTAGGTGACAGAAATACTGGCATAGGTAGCATGAATGTTTGGCGTAGATAGCAGAAATGTCTGGTGTAGGTAGCAGAAATGTCTAGCGTAAGTAGCAGAAATGTCTGGAGTGGGTAGCAAAAATGTCTGGCGTAAGTAGCAGAAATGTCTGGAGTGGGTAGCAAAAATGTTAAGCGTAAATACCAGAAATGTATGGTGTAGGTATGATAAATGCCTGGAGTACTGTAAGTAGCAGAAATGTTTGGAGTAGATAGCAGAAATGTCTGGTGTAGTTATCATAAATGTCTGGAGTAGGTAGTAGAAATGTCTAAATGTCTGGAGCTGGTAGCAGAAATGCTTGTACCAGCATATATCTGTCATTAACGATATTACAAAACAACCAGGATAATTACAGCAAACACACGCTTGGATAAAGAGCAATGGAAAATAATTTGCATAAGGGAAAATGAACCTATTTATTTATGTAGTTATTTGTCAATAAACATTATAACAAGGAGAAAGAAGAGCAGAATCACTAACAGGTAAAACAAGGAAGACAGCAGGGTGTGTCCAAAAGTTCCATACGATATTCTGATTGTAAAGGTTGTATACACACATGATGAAAAGCGAGTGTGTGAAATATACATTAAGCAGTGTGAGACTTCAGTTGTTATAGGTGAGCTTTTCCACAATTCAGCTACTAAAAGTATGAATACGGCAGTGACAACTTTTTTATTCTAGGGAGAAATCTACTGCTAAGTAGAGGGGCTTTATATATATCATATACAATACCATTTTTTATTTTTAGATTATTTGTAAGTTTTGTTTAAATGAATGCACTACTTATATAAAGGATTGTGAATTTTTTGTAAGAATGGCCTGATGATAGCCATATGTTATTGACTGAAAAAGCTGTCGGATAAACTTGAATAAATGGAGAAGCATAGTGACAGATCCGCCTTTTCCTTTATGAAAAAAAAAAAAAAAAAAAAAAAAAAAAAAAAAAAAAAAAAAAAAAGACCCAGGAAAAATAAAATATAGTTGCCTTAGAATAATTGCTGACACGAAGGCTTTGGTGTTTGTTTATATATATATATATATATATATATATATATATATATATATATATATATATATATATATATATATTTATATTATATATATATATATATATTACATATATATATATATATATATATATATATATATATATGTATATATTACATATATATATTTATATATTATATATATATATATATATATATATATATATATATATATATATATATATATATATATATATATATATATATATATATATATAATGTACATCATCATCATCATCTCCTCCTGCGTCTATTGACGCAAAGAGCCTCGATTAGATTTCGCCACTCTTCTCTATCTTGAGCTTTTAATTCAATACTTCTCAATTCATCATCTCCTACTTCACGCTTCCTAGTCCTCAGCCATATACGCCTGGGCCAACTATTCTAGTGCTTTCTGGAGCTCAATTGAAAATTTGGGTGAACTAAACTCTCTTGGGGAGCGCGAAGAGCATGACCAAACCATCTCCATCTACCCTTCAACATGATCTCATCCACATAAGGTGCTCGAGTAATCTCTCTTCTAGTTTCATTTCTAATCCTGTTTTGCCATTCAACTCCCAATGGTGGATCCATTGTGATGTTTAATCAGGCAGAGAGATGGGGATCGTTCGGTCACTGATAGTCTTAACTGAGTGGTACAGTACTCAGCTGTCGCATTCTGGGTCCAATTTGATACCGGGGATTACAGATCACAAGTCCACTCAGTTGCAGATGGATATTAACTAACTATGGCTTTTACTGAGAAACCAAAAGGCTATAACCTATTCTTAAAGTACCATCCATTTATAGAAAAAATTTGCATAATGAAATATATATATATATATATATATATATATATATATATATTATATATATATATATATATATATCATCAGGCGGAATTAGTTCACTGCAGGGCAAAGGCCTCAGACATGCCCTACTACTCCTGTCTATTCAAGGTATTTGTTGCTATTTAGTACCCGCAAATATTCTTAGTTCGTTAATTAAACGTCTTCCTTCCCTGTTCCTTTAACAATTTCTCGGGACCTATTCTGTTATTCCTAATGTCTCTCTACTTTATATATATATATATATATATATATATATATATATATATATATATATATATATATATATATATATATATATATATATATATATATACACACATACACATTTCCAATTACGACTCTTGTCATTCAAGGAAAAAAAAAAGAAAAAAAAAAGAAAAAAGATGACTGGACCCAGAACTACACCTGGTTTTTAATCTTAACTTGGGGTCGACTCCAAGACGAAAGCTATTGAGAGCGGGGATGAGGTAACGTCAAATTAAACTTGGGTGAAATTGGGAGAAGGATTTGGAAAATTAAAAGTGCCATCTCGTTGCGCGCGCTCACCAAAAAAAAAAAAAAAAAAAAAAAAAAAAATCTACGGGTAACTGCGGTGTTTTCTGTACATCATTTGACTTTTAATACTTAGTCTTTATTTATCATTTACGTAATGATTTAATGTAGTATAAACAATATAATCATTAGATCGTATGAGAAAACTTAATTTTCTTCATGAACCTAATTCATCATTTTAAGCACTCTGGATTAAAAAAAAAAAATCTTTATTGATGAAGTGAACTTTGAAAAACTCTACCTATAAAAAATCGTATTAAAGAAATGAAAGATTAAAAAACTGTCTCTTTACAATTTTTACCAGAATATTAATTCCTTTTTAAGTGTGATTCTTGGAAATAAATTAATTCAATATTCAATACGAAGATAAGTTCCCTATCTTCAAAGTTTTACACCCTCAACTAACATTTGAAAATATCAGGATCTCTATATTCTAAAACATTTGACAAGTTCCTTTATATGAACAAAAAAGAACTTGATCTTAATCACGTTTAAAAATATAAACAATATGCTTTATATATTAATATATATACAACAGAGCTTCATATCAATCACGTTTAGAAAAATGTTTTACATAATATATACACATTTATTATATAGTCATTAACATGATTATTTACATTAACAACTACAAAAACTTTTCAACAACCCTTAGCTGTCAGATTTAATCGGTAACGATACAAAATGAGGCACCAACAACCAAATGGATTAACGGGACATCTTTATTTGCGAAATGAATGGAGAATATATAAAATAAATAATATACCGCTCAGAGACATTAAACGTCTTAATTAAAGTAGTCCTGCACGTGCTAAACAAGTCTTAATTAAAATTAGCCCTGCATGTGCTAAACAAGTCTTAATATATATATATATATATATATATATATATATATATATATATATATATATATATATATATATATATATATATATATATATATATATAGTTGAGAGAAATTAAGTCTTAATTAAAGTGGTCAAACGTGTGCTAAACACTGCAGTCAGGATAGTGGTAGGTTTGGTATTCAAAAGTCTTAAAGGTCGCTCATGAATGGCAGAGGCAAGGGACAGTGACATTGTCCTATCGAGCAGGACAATGCCCTAGAGACACCATATATACATATGATCAACGCCCAAGACCCCTCTCATTCCAAGCGAGGACCGAGGAGGGCCAAGCAAAGGCTGCTGATGACTCAGCAGATAGACCTATAGGCTAGACTAAACCCCCTATCTTTAGGTCACAAAGATGGTGAGGTTGCAGCGACCAAAGGAACTAACGAGTTTGAGGCAGGGACTGGAAACACAGTCTGGCGTTCACCAGTCAGGGACGTTACCACATCGGCCACCGCTATATCTATAACTAAATATTAGTATTTTATGTAAAAATTAAATAACAAAAATAAATTGGATGAGAAAAAACACATAAATGGCGTGGACTAACAAAATCAGTTGATACCAAATGAGGCAAATATATAAAAATGCTTGATTTCTGAGGAGAGAGAGAGAGAGAGAGAGAGAGGAGAGAGAGAGAGAGAGAGAGAGAGAGAGAGAGAGAGAGAGAGAGCCACCTCAATCTCCACGAAATAAAAGCTATTCCAAGTTCCAATTCAGACCTTTACTTCGAATAAAAAAGTAATGTACAAGGTAAGAAAGAAAGGACCCAGGAGATGACGTCATAGCTCTGACATGAGAGAAATCTCTAACACGATAAAGAGTAACGAATGAAACATAAAACTGATTATGTAGATGTGAGAAACTCCCAGTATGTCGTTTACCGTATGGAAATCATAATTAGGAAC
>NC_090753.1:86379898-86399898 GCF_036898095.1 Palaemon carinicauda | reverse complement strand
AAATAAATTGAAAACAAAATTAAGGGAGGGTATATAAGAAGTAAGTTAAATTTGGAAATTTATTTGTAAAGGAAATATACAAAAAAGGAAAAATTAAATTGAAAACAAAATTAAGGGAGGGTATATAAGAAGTAAATTTAGAAATTTATTTTGAAAATAAATATACGGAAAAGGAAAATATAAGAAATTGAAGGAAGTTACATGAGAAGTAAGTTAAATTTAGAAATTTATATGCAAAGTATATATACGAAAAAAGGAAAAGAGAAGACGTTTAAAAAATTAAGGGAAGTTTTATAAGAAGTAAGTTAAATTTAGAAATTTATTTGGAAAGGAAGTATACGAAAAAGGAAAAAAAGACGAAATTAGAAAAAAAAAGAAGAAATAATCGAATGAATGAATTAATATTGATGGAAAATACGACGTAAAAAGCTCTATTTATGAAATAAAGAGATATCTACAAAAAAAAAAAAAATAATAATAATCAAATGAAAAAAAAAAACTAAAAATATCAAATAACATTATAAATCTTCAAAATAACTAGACTCAATTCAAACTAGAAGAATAAGCCTTATGAAACGCTCCCAAAATATATGAAAAAAATAAAATATATAGATAACATAAGCTTTTGGAAATAAATTATTTCAAAAAGCAAAAATAATTTACTAATTATACGGGGAA
Source organism: Palaemon carinicauda (assembly GCF_036898095.1). Classification (NCBI taxonomy): domain Eukaryota; kingdom Metazoa; phylum Arthropoda; class Malacostraca; order Decapoda; family Palaemonidae; genus Palaemon; species Palaemon carinicauda. Next base: position 86,399,220 of record NC_090753.1, on the reverse strand, counting down.
ACCGTATTTTAAAACGTTGAACATTCAAGTAAAATTTCCGTTTCGAAACTAAAAAAGTAAGAAAAATACATAGAAATAATTATATAAAAATTATACACGTGAACATTGTATCAAAAATGTTTATCATACCGAAGTCACTATCATTTCAATTTTAATATCTTCTTCATTTAAAACAAAAAAACATTTTTTTTTTTTTTCAAATTATAAATGAAACAGTGTTTACTCGGCAAAAAATATTAATTAAAACTTCTACATGTTCAGTTTTTCCTAAACAAAAACAAAACCTTTTATTTAGAATTATGTCATCATTTGTAAAGGCAAAACTATGAAAAAAAAAATATATATTAATTGTTTTATCACTTCAGCATGATTGTCCACTACAAATAAATAAAAACAATGGGAATGTTCACTCAAACAAATGAAACTTCATCCTTCGTAAAAGCACCAATCGTTTGTAAACATCATCTAAAACGGAAACGTTTCATACGAAATGCGACATCTTTCACTACGCTCACTCTTTACGCCAAACGTCCATTTGTAGAATATTCCGTAACGAACGGATCTTCATAACACAACACAACACAACACTCGCGATCGCGTGAGAGATAAAGTTCCAGTGTGTAAAACGTTCGCTGTAACAAGAGATAAAGTTCCAGTGAGTAAAACGTTCGCAGGCACAAGAGATAAAGTTCCAGTAAGTAAAACGTTCGCTGGCACAAGAGATGAAATTCCAGTAAGTAAAACGTTCTCTGGAATAAGAGATGAAATCCCAGTGAGGAAAACGTTCGCTGGAACAAGAGATGACGTTCCAGTGAGTAAAACGTTTGCTGGAACATGAGACGAAGTTCTAGTGAGGAAAACGTTCGCAGGAACAACAGATGAAGTTCCAGTAATGAAAACGTTTGCAGGAACAAAAGATGAAGTTCCAGTGAGTAAAACGTTCTCTGTAACAAGAGATGAAGTTCCACTGAGTAAAACGTTCGTTGGAACAACAGATGAAGTTTCAGTGAGTAAAACGTTCGCAGGAACAAGAAATAACGTTCCTTTGAATAAAACGTTCGCTGGGACAAGAGATGAAATTCCAATAATAAAAAACGTTCACAGAAATAAGAGATGACATTACAATGATGAAAACGTTCCCATGAACAATAGACGAAGTTCCAGTGATGAAAACGTTCGCAGGAACCAATCTGAACCACCTCCTACAGCTGAGACGTCTACAGCAACACTCGTTGCTCTTCCTTTTACCACCTGGCACTTTTTCTCACTCTGACCCCTTTCCCTGCCATTTGGCATCGAGGACCCAACCCCTCGTCCCTGAACGGTGTGCCCGTGATGTGGGTAGGCGGTATGAAAGTTCTCCCGCTGGAAGACGATGCTGGAAAGGTGATTGGAATCACCTCATTATTATTATTTTTTTTTTTTTTTTGAAGGAATGTTTTACGCTATGAAATGTTTACTATACGTACTTTAAGAGCTGATTTTCAGGGGAACCCTACTCTCTGCAAGACCTTTCACAATCCATTTTATCGTATACAATCCAAGGGATACAGTATTTTATACCCCACATTGTTTGTTTCTTGTCAAATCCACATTATATTAGCATTCAAAAAGCAAGAAAGTCTTCAGTTTCCTCATGAAAGCCTCTAGTTTGAATTGATAGAACCATCATCATCATCATCATCTCATCCTACGCCTATTGACGCAAAAGGCCTCGGTTAGATTTCGCCAGTCGCCCAGCTGGGCTCCACAAAGCACTAGAAGAGTTGGAAGACCCAGACCTACATGGCTGAAGACTATGAATCGTGAAGTAGGAGATGATGATTGGATAGAACCAAGCTACAACCAATCGAACATTGGTTGTAGCATGAACCAAACAAAGCAGGAATTGGTGGAGTTAAATATTAGCTCAAAATAGGATTCCTTATTTAAAAAAATATGACCAAGCTTAATTTGACAGTATTAGGAATCATGTGTTCAGCTTTTCTTGTTTTAAAGTGTCTGAATAGCATTCCCATTTTTACTTTACATTTAGCCAACAGTGTTGCTATTTGGTCGTTGCATAACATATTCCTATTTAACATTACACCAAGGTCTTTAATTGATTCCTTGTTTGTGATTGTCTCATTATTAGGTCCCTTGTATGCATATACCATTCTTTCTCTGTTTCCATAATTTATTGATCCGAATTTATCGGAGTTAAATACCATCCTATTTATCTTCGCCCATTCATATATTTTGTTTAGATCTCTTTGTAGTGAGTTCCTATCTTCATCACAAGTAATTTCTCTACTTATTCTTGTGTCATCGGCGAAACTTCTCACTATAGAGTCTTTAACATTACAGTCTATGTCTGAGATCATAATAACAAACAGCAGTGCAGCTAATTAAGAACTAGACAATCAAATCGAGCTTGAATTAGTTGAGATTAAAATCACTTAAGAAAAAAATGAGTTAAAAAAAATATCTAAGCTTGATCTCTATTAAATTAATAATCTACTTTACAGTAAATTAGCGATAAATAGGTCAAAAATCACATCAATTAAAGATTGGTTGAAACATAAATTGATAATATAAATACAAAAAAGGGGTCATATTGAATTAAAATTACCAAAGGTAAGCCTATCAAGGAATTGTGAAGCTAAGCTGGAATTGAATTAAATAAAGCAATAACACAAAGTTGAAGAGGTAAGAAAAATGGCTAAGATGGAATGGAATAAAAGGAGATAAAACTGGAGGAGACTATCAAAACAAATAACAACAAATGTAGGCAAACAAGGATTAATTTAATAAAGTGGGTCACTTTGTTTTGAAATTTTATATGGATATAGAATTAAAAGAACCATACATACATACATACATACATACATACATAAATATATATATATATATACATATATATGTGTGTATATATATATATGTATATGTGTATATATATATATATATATATATGTGTGTGTGTGTATATATATAGATTATTATCTTTTAATTATGATATTTTGGGGATACGTGATTGACTGTTGTTATCAGTAATGAGGAAGAAAATTATATGATTAATTATTAAAAAGTCATTAACTTTTAACAATGCAATTATTGTTTTATTTTAAACTTCCTTGTCTATATATGCCCACCTTCATGCATATATATATATATATATATATATATATATATATATATATATAAACATTTTCACCTTTATACGGAAGAAAATGAGAACATCACAGCAATAATTGGAAAAGAAATATTATTATTGGCTTCTAAACAAAACAAAAAAATATTTATAGATATAAGAGCAGGTAAATGAATATATATATATATATATATATATATACATATATATATATATATATATATATAAATTGTACATTATTATAATTTCAGCCATAACTATCTATAAGGGAATTCAAATAAGAAGGAAAAACGAAATAAGTAACAAAATTGTTTGTGTCACTGTCTTAGTAAAACATAATTTCAAGGGGTAAAATTAAAACGAAATAATGACGTCACATATCACGTGACCTTTGGCTCGACAAACAAGAGAACTGCACAAATTACTGGGAAAGGAGTCTTGCACTGATTACGAAGGACATAACCTAAGAGTGAGAGAGAGAGAGAGAGAGAGAGAGAGAGAGAGAGAGAGAGAGAGGTGACAGCAGTATTTACAGATTATTTGCTCTATAAAATACAGATAATAAAACGCACGAGTCCAGTTATATACAGAGTATATATATATATATATATATACACACACACCTATATATATATATATATATATACGCTCAGCTCTCCCCGTCCCTAGACTAGAGGAGAGGGAATATTCATACCCTGGTGAGAGGGGGTGCTTGTGTATTTGTGTTCATAGGCTATCTAAAAATTTACCGTCATTTTTTAAGGGTCGCGTACACTGGTTCTCACATAAGATCAAAAGAACAATAAAAAAAAAATGAATGAAAATATGAATAAATTTTAAAAGGGAAAATAAAATAATTCCAGTATGAGGAAATAAAAAGATAAAATATCTATTTCTATAAGCAGAGAATTAAAAAAAATAAATGAAAAAGATTATATTTTAAAAGGAAAAATCAAATAATTCCAGTATAAGAAAACAAACCGAAAAAAACTATTCTATAAGCAGACAATTAAAAAAAAATTAATGAAAACAAATGTATTTTAAAAGGAAAATAATTAATTTCAGTATGAGGAAATAAAAAGAAAAATTATATTTTATAAGCAGAGAATAAAAAAAAATTAAAACAAATGTATTTCAAAAGAAAAATGAATAATTTCAGTATGAGGAAATAAAAAGAAAAAATCTTTTTCTTTCAGCAGAGGTATGGGTGATGTTCCTGGTGTTATTTCAGTCATGAATAATTATGAAAAAAGGGATGGAAAAGTTGCTTCCTTGAACCCATAACCATCAAGGCAGGCTCATTAAAACCCCCCATTATGACTTCCTCATGAGAGAGAGAGAGAGAGAGAGAGAGAGAGAGAGAGAGAGAGACTTGTATAAAAACCAAAGGCCATTATCTTTGGTATTTCAAATTGTTTAAACTTTCAATTTTTATATCGGTTCAACTTTAATTGTTCCAACATGATATCTGGATGGAAATTGGAAGAGTGGCAACACATGTACGTACACACACAAACACATATATACTGTATTTATGTGTATATATATATATATATATATATTTGTTTATATAATGTATATGTATTCATATATACACACAGACAGACAGACAGACACGCACACATATATATACAGTATATATATATATATATATATATGTGTGTGTGTGTGTGTATATAGATATATATATATATATATATATATATAATATATATATACACAAACACACACACATATATATATATATATATATATACTATTATCCATGAGATGGATTTCTCTCCCATAGCTATTATCTTTTTCTACTGTATTTTTCCTTACAAAAAAAGTTTAAAAAAAATGATAAATAAATAATAGACCTCTGCGCAAAGGTAAAAGTTCAACCAAAGCCAAACAAAAAGTGAAAGGAAAATAGAAAATAAAAAAAATATATATAAAAAAATGAAAGTAAAAAAAAAAAATCAGATGAAATCAAAGTGGTATAAGAGAAGCTTTTAAAATCTATGGAAATATGAAAACAAGATCTTTAAAAAATTTAATATACAGTCTAAGTCTAAAAGAAAAAAAAATCCATGGAGGAAATTATCAACCCGAATATTAAGGGAAAAAAATAATATATAATTACTGCATACGGAAAGGAAGGTATTTTTCCCTGTTGGAGTCCTTGGGCTTATAGTATCCTGCTTTTTCCAACTGAGGTTGTAGCTCAGCTAATAATAATAATAATAATAATAATAATAATAATAATAATAATAATAATATGCAAAACCTGCCCAAATATCAGACATTGATACGCGCACACACACACAAATATATATATATATATATATATATAATATATATATATATATATATATTCACTCTCAGAAAGGCATATATATATATATATATATTTATATATATATCTATATATATATATATATATATCTATCTATCTATCTATCTATCTATCTATCTATATATATATATATATATATATCTGTCTTTCTGAGTGTGAATAACTTAAAGTAATGAAAGGGATCGTGTATCGTTATGATCAGCAGAGCTGCGCTGATTAATTCCACCATACTAGGTTAGTTTGCTGTGATTGATCAGACAAAAGTCTCCCACCGCACTGGCCAGCGTGGTGAAGAAAAATGGCCAGACCCCACAAATGTAAAAAACATGTCTGAGGCCTTTGTTTTGCACTTTAAACGGCTGTAATTGTTGTTGATATATTGTATGTATATATGTGTGCGTGTATATATATATATATATATATATGTGTGTGTGTGTATATTTAAATATATATATCTATATGCATATATATATATATATATTATATATATATATATATATAGATATATATATATATATATATACGCACGCACAAGTATTAAATCCGACTTAGACTAGAGAGAGAGAGAGAGAGAGAGAGAGAGAGAGAGCTTCCACAACATAATCAACATAGTCTAGACTTGCAATAATGAATAAAAAAAACACCAACATAATACTTTCCTGCAGAAAGAAACATAAAAAACAAATAAAATAAAATAAAAAAAAAAACATTTTATTTTTTAAACAGGTTGAAAACACGCACAAACAACATGTAAAATTAACATGGCAACAGGAAGTTACACGTAAAAAACGTGTATTCATGAGCAATAAAAACAAGTTTCCTTATCTTAAAACTTGTAAAAAAAAAAAAAAAGTGTTTATTCTTGCATGAAAAGTGAAGGTAGAATTCTAACTGAGAAAAAGGGATGATAATTAATGTGTACGTATGTATACATACATACATATATACTGTATATATATATATATATATATATATATATATTCACTCACTTATGACATGAGACGCATATGTACACTAATAGATAAAGTTATAGGCCTATATAACTTAAAAGTATATATACGTCTATAAAAATATAAATGTATATCTATATGCATACTGTATATACATCCATACATATATATACAGTATATATATATATATATATATATAATATATATATATATATATATATATATAGAGAGAGAGAGAGAGAGAGAGAGAGAGAGAGAGACGACAATGGTTTGACAAGTTAAGAAAGCTTGCGGATATAGACAGGCATGGAAAGATCATAAACAAACGCGAGCGGAAGGACATGTCCGAGGCCTCTGTCCAGCTGTGGACAATCAACGGCTGGCTCTCTCTCTCTCTCTCTCTCTCTCTCTCTCTCTCTCTCTGCCTTTCCATCATATGTGACTTGGAGAAAGGTGGGCCTTTTTTTTTTCCTCCCAATTAAGAACACCTGCCGCCTTGTAAATAAATCTGGCGAACTCAAACTCCGCCAAAAACAAACAAACATACAAGGCAAACAAGATTCTAAATAATAACCTGCATGCAATTTAGGCGAAATTACCAGCGTTTCATCTGGAGAGAGAGAGAGAGAGAGAGAGAGAGAGAGAGAGAGAGAGAGAGTAGTAGCAGTTGTTACTAAAATATTTTTATTAATCCCGATGTTTTGTAATATTTATAAATATATTTTCTTGGGATGCAAATAAGAAGTAAATACATAGCATTAACTGACATTAACTGCGGAGGTGTACTGACGGACTGAATGCCATCAACAGAAACAAAGATAGGACAGGAGGGGCACAACCCAATTATCAGATATCCTAAAGCTTGCTAGGCTACAACCCTAGTTGGAAAAGCAGGATGCTATAAGTCCAGAGGTTCCAACAGGGAAAATAGCCCCGTGAAGAAAGGAAAAAACGAAAAATAAAATATCTTAAGAATAGTAACAACATTAAAATAAATATTTCCTATATAAGCTATGCAAACTTGAACAAAACCAGACGAATAGAGAGTCCGAGTGTACCCTCAAGCAAGAGAACTCTAACACAAGACAGAGGAAGACCATGGTACAGAGGTCATGGCACTACCCAAGACTAGAGAACAATGGTTTGATTTTGGAGTGTCCTTCTCCTAGAAGAGCGGCCTAATATAGCAAAAGCGTCTCTTCTACCCTTACTAAGAGGAAAGTAGCCCCTGAACAATTACATTGCAGTAGTTAACACCTTTAATGAAGAAGAATTGTTTGGTAATCTCAGTATTGTCAGGTGTATGAGGACAGGAGAATCTGTAAAGAATAGGCCAGCCTATTCGGTGTATGTAGGTAAGGGGAAAGTATACCGTAACCAGAGAGAAGGATCCAATTTAGTCCTGTCTGGCAAGTCAAAGGACCCCATAACTCTCTAGCGGTAGTATCTCACCGGTTGGCTGATACCCTGGCCAACCTACTACCTATGATAGGATCGGATAGAAGAAGCGCAACCCAATGGATAGGTAGGCAAGGAGAGGTACAATCCGATCTCCAAGTGGGATAGGAGAGATGCAACTAAATTGTCAGATGGGATAGGTGAGGTGCTACCCAATCTCCAGGTGGGACAGGACCGGAGAGGTGGTACCCTTTTCCCTGGGAGAGCAGGAGAAAGAGAAGGAATCAAAGAGCAAATCGCTACCTCATTGCAAGAGGGTCGTAACTCCAAATTCCTGATTTTTCAGGAGACGCATTTGAAAGTTGCTAAGTCCTATGAATTTGATCATGTTTCACAAACTTCTTAGTGCCATCTCTCGGGCGCTAATTCACCTAGATTTACGACTCTTTTACCAAAAGATGCAGAATCAATTCGGCAATCTTGTACACCATATAACTCAAAACTAGCAAATTTGGAGTTACGACCCTCTTGCAATGAGGTAGCGAAATAATAAATTATGAATGGAGATGATAACGGGGGGGGGGGGGGAGTGGTATGGATAACGGGAGTCATACAAACATGGTCATGAACAGGTAAAAGTGTGCAGGCGATTACGATGCAATTAGGGGAGAAATGGATCTTGGCCAGGTGGCTGGCTATTGTGGGCGATGCGAGTTGGGGGTGGGAAGGGGGAGAGGGTGGGAAGGGGGAGAGGGTGGGGGAGGGAGACGTATTGGAGAGGCAAGAGGGTAAACAACGGGCACATGAGGTCACACCCAAGCTATCGGAAAGGTCATCTTGAGATGCCCCAGAGGGGATGTGTCTAACAAGTCTCTAATTATGAATGTTTATATGTCCGATTAGCTTGATGCGACCAGCTATATTTGGTCGGTGAATTAAGCTTTTCAGAAAATACCCTCACGAGAGAGAGAGAGAGAGAGAGAGAGAGAGAGAGAGAGAGAGAGAGTTTGTTACAAGGATTTTAGATGTCTCAAAGACTTAGTCTATCCATGGAGATTCCATTTACTCTTGGGGAGAGAGAATTAGTTTAAACGTTTAGAGAGAGAGAGAGAGAGAGAGAGAGAGAGAGAGAGAGAGAAGTGAAAGTTTTGACAAGGTAACGAGAATATATTTCCATAAAAAATTAAAATCGTGTGAGTATGCAAATTATGTTCTAGTTTTTTCGGGCAACTGAGTCTTTAATGTATAACCCACGTGACAACAATTTACTTATCATACGTCAGATGTGTAATGAATGATGAAGAACCGCTTATTCATGATATTAGTCTATCCGTAGCTTTTTTAATAATACTGTACGTAAAAAAAGATATTTTGGAATAATATAGTCACTGAAATTATAATGTATAAAAACCATTAATCGATCCCTGAGAGAGAGAGAGAGAGAGAGAGAGAGAGAGAGAGAGAGAGAGAGAGAGAGATAAAACCTCAAAAAATTTAAACCTAAGGAGGCTAAAGTTATAATTCACTTCCTGTCTTTTCCTACACTCAAAAAAAGGACCCACCCCGCACACACAAGCACACACATACACACACACACACACACACACACAAACACAAAACCCAAAAGTGGCCCACTGGTCGATTTGATACAGTTAAAGACTTCGAAAACCATCGACTGAAGTTTCAAACCAATTACCCAAAGTTTTAAAACTGACTCGAAATTTAAGTGTATGTGGAGGGGGGGGGGTATAGGAGTGCAATTCGTGTATGTGGATTCGTTTGGGGGGGAGGGGGGTAAGGTTCTGGATAGGGGGGGGGGGGGTTCCCCGTGGGAGTATGAACAGGCGAATTCAATTGGTCAAAAAGTGGATTTTTGGAGTGAGGGATTTTGAACGAATCTAAAGCTATTATTTTTATTGATTTCAAATATCATTGTTATTCTTATTCATCTTATTCATCTTATTTATCTGCTTACTAAAATTTTATGTTTGTTTTATCTAATCATTGGCCTACCTCACTAATTCCATTAGATGATCTATATGTGAATAATAACATATAAAGATAAAATATATATGTTTGGATACATGTAAGTGAAGTACAAACAATATAAATGTGTGGGGAGAGTGACTGTAAAAGGCTTTAAAAGTGTGTGTGTGTGTGTGTGTGTGTGTGTGTATGTATGTATGTATGTATGTATGTATGTATATATACATATATATATATATATATAAATTATATATATATATATATATATATATATTTATATTTATATATATATATAAATTATATATACACACACACACACATATATATATATATATATACAAGCATGCAAGAACCCTTTCTTTTTCCATCATTAACTGGCCAGAGAGAGAGAGAGAGAGAGAGAGAGAGAGAGAGACATGATAGATAGCAGATGAGACCACTCTAGAAGAAAGGAGCCCAGAGGGTATATATCTGGGCATCATCATGTGGGCACGGGGTAATACCAACGAGTCATACATCGTGGGAACTTGTCAAGTCGAGACGCACTTTCACTCTCTCCGCAATATGTAAATAAGGTCTTTGGCTCAATTTACTAATGGAATAATAACACTTTAGTGTAATTAAATATGAGTGTATGATTACAGGTTGTATATCAATAGTGATTGATCATCATTACTGATAATACGATACTGACGTAGATACATTAATAGTGAATAGTGATGTTGACGGAAGAGTGATAGTGTATTAGTTATACGAAGAGTGATAGTGTATTAATTATACGAAGAGTGATAGTGTATTAGTTATACGAAGAGTGATAGTGTATTAGTTATACGAAAAGTGATAGTGTATTAGTTATACGAAGAATGATAGTGTATTAGTTATATGAGACCTTAGTTACAAAAGGTGGTAATGATGATGAAAGGGGAATCTGAAGTGTTCTTTTAATAACTGTTATCATATTGACTCTGGCTTTTATTTAACTTGTTTCACAGAAATTATGGACAAGTATAAAATTATGGAACCCACTTTGATGGGTAAATAAAATGTATTTTTTTTTTATGATTTTTTTTATTTCAATACCAAGCTTTGGAATTCTTTCTCCTAATGTTTTCCCATATATATATATATATATATATATATACATATATAAAGATTTTCCTTCCAATAATCCAAAAAAAATTAAAGATTATTAACAACAACAACAACAACAACAACAACAACCACAACAACAACAACAATATTAATAATAATAATAATAATAATAATAATATGTAAATCTTAGTAAAAATGGACATGATATATGCCCTTGAGGTGTTAATAAAGAAATTAAAAACTAACAATAAACCAAAGCGAATTGTTGCACGCGGAAATGGTATCTCCGGGGGACACAAACCAAAGAAATATATAAACATAAAAGGAAAAAAAAATATGCAAGTAATAATGGGTCACAAGAAGACTATAAGACCATAAAGGCAGCAAAGGATATAAATATCTGAATTTTTTTATTTTAAATACTTTATTCACTAAAAAAAAAGCTACATGTCTACACATACATGTTTAAATAAATATCCGGAAACGTGAAAACAAAATTCAGGTACTTCCTTCACTAAAAAAAAACATTACAAGTACTTTCTTCACTAAAAAAAAGCTATATGTCTACACATATAACTTTAAGTAAATATCTGGGAACATAAAAAAAACAGGTACTTCCTTCATTAAAAAAGAAAAATTTAAAGTACTTTCTTTAAAAAAAAATACACACATCTACACATATATCTCCAAATAAATATCAGGAAACATGAAAAAAACTTCAGGTACTTCCTCCACTAAAAAAACTTTCAGGTACTTCCCTCTATAAAGAAAAAAAAACCTGGTAATTTCTTCACTAAAAAAAAACCTTCTGGTACTTCCTTCACTAAAAAACTCCATATACTTTCTTCACTAAAAAAAAACCTTCTGGTACTTCCTTCACTAAAAAACTCCATATACTTTCCTCACTAAAAAAAAAAAAAACTTCTGGTACTTCCTTCACTAAAAAACTCCATATACTTTCTTCACTGAAAAAAACCTTCTGGTACTTCCTTCACTAAAAAACTCCATATACTTTCTTCACTAGAAAAAAAACTACACGTCTCCCCATGTAACTTTAAATAGATATCTGGAAACATGAAAAAGGAAAAAAAATTCAGGTACTTCCTTCACTAAAAAAAAATTCTAGTACTTCCTTCACTAAAAATCCTCCAAGTACTTTCTTCACTAAAAAAAACCTACACGTCCCCACATATATCTTCAAGTAATATCTGGAAACATGAAAAGAAATTCAGGTACTTCCTTCATTTAAAAAAAAAAAAAAAAAAAAAAAAAAAAAAAAAAAAAAAAAAAACCATTTCAAGTATTTTCTTCACTAAAATAAAAAAAAATAGGTACACATCAACAAAGTCTAAAGAAAGTATATATGTAGATCTTGCACGTCAACATATATATCTTAAAATAAATATCCGGAAATATGAAGAAGAAAAAAATCAGGTACTTCCTTCACTAAAAAAAAAACTAAACACGTACTTCCCCACAGATAACTAAACACATAATACTGTTACACGTTAAGACCTTAGGGTTAGTCACACTACGAATTCGGCTATGACCTCCGGACGGGAAACCCGGTGTCCCATTGATTAAATCCATTAGCATATTGATGAATCCTGATGACTCCATAGGATCCTATACAGGAGGGAATTAAATGAACCACTGATTTATGTCCTTCGTGATGAATAGGATATACTATTCTAAATAATAATAATAATAATAATAATAGAAATAATAATAATAATAATAATAATAATAATAATAGAAGTAATAATTCTAATAATATAGTAATAATAATAATAATTATAATAATAATAATAATAATAATAATAAGAAGAAGAATAATAATAATATTAATAATAATAATAATAATAATAAGAATAAGAATAATAATAATAATAATATTAATAATAACAATCATAATATAATAAAAATATTAACAATATAATAATAATATAAATAATAATAATAATAATAATAATAATAATAGGATAATAATAATAATATAAATACTACTACTACTACTACTACTACTACTACTACTACTAATAATAATAATAATAATAATAATACTGATCTTCCTAATCACGCAGTTCTTGAAGCGGTGGAACTTCAGAAGTTCAAATTCTCAGCGAATATTTTTATTTTAAACAGAATGACGTAAGACTGCCTTCGTAGTTTCTATACGGCACAACTATTTTAACGTTGACATTGACCTTAAATTATTTCATCTTATTTATTCATTGCTTCTCTTGTACTTTATTCATTTTCTCATTTCCTTTCCTTACTGGGTTATTTTTCCCTGTTGGAGCCCTTGGGCTTATAGCATCCTGCTTTTCCAACTAAGGTTGTAGCTTAGCTAATAATAATAATAATAATAATAATAATAATAATAATAATAATAATAATGATGATAATAATGATAATAATAATATTAATAATAATAATAATAATAATAATAATAATATTAATGATAATAATATTAACAATAATAATAATAATTAATAAAGCCAATATGGCAAACAAGTTAAAATAGAGACAATTCTTAATCACTTCTTCCAAATATATAAAAAATAAATTTTCCTAAAAGTCCTCGAACAAATTTACTTATCAAAATAAATTGAAACTAATCTTAATTATCACCTAATGACAAGGTAATGGACAAATTTTAATTAACTTTAAAATCATTGACATCCTCACTTCAATAATTATTAATATATTCATTAACTGTTGATTAATTCTCCTCTCCTTGATTAATGACAGTTTGTTTCATCTAAACCTTAAAAATTACTAAAAAATAATTTTTATCTTTTTAGAATCATCAATATAGTTTTTGAAGTTTGATTTTCCCCAAATACAAAACGCATTTTAATTCCCATTTTCAACTCAGCAATGTTTCTGTTATTCATTACAAAATACATAATAATCGTGTTACATTAAATTACCCACAGGTGATAATTACATTTTCTTTTCAATTCAATTTTTTTTCCATTACCTTAGAAATAATTTACAGAATATAATTAATTTACGTAAATCATCATCTACTCCTACGCCTATTGAGGCAAAGGGCCTTGGTTAGATTTCGCCAGTCGTCTCTATTCAATACTTCTCCATTCGTCATCTCCAACTTCACGCTTTATAGTCCTCAGCCATGTAGGTCTGGGTCTTCAAACTATTCTAGCAACCTTGTGTAGCCCAGGTGAAAGCTTGGTGAATTAATCTCTCTTGGGGACTGCGAAGAGCATGCCCAAACCATCGCCATCTATAAATAAGTATATCTATCTTTCATGATAAATATCTTTTTCAATATCTTTTTTTTTTCTTAACGCTAATTTTCAGTTACCTTCAAGAAATGACCGGAAGATAATATTCATAATCTTTAACTTTTAGTAAGTAAGCGATGATAATTATAATTTTGGAATAAGCAACCAATTACTTTATTTACGTTTAACAAACTATGAAATGTTTACTGTATTAATTTCGAATCGTTATTATTTTAGATACAGTAAAAAAGTTACTTCCGTTAGCTTTCGAAAATGATTGAAAGTAACTGAAAATAACAATTCTTTTATAAAATAAATTTTAATATCCATAAAAAATATTCCAATAGTACAATCATCAGATTAAAATTATCTAAAAAGCTCATTAAAATGTATAATATTTAGAAAACTAAATAAATGAATAAATAGATAAATATATAACTAAATAACTAAAATAAATAAATAAATAAATAACCAAATAAATTAAATAAACAAATAGCTAAATAAATAATTAAATAATAAAATAACTAAATAATAAAATAAATAAATAAATAAGTAAATAAATCATTAAATAAATAAATAAGTAAATAAACAACTAAATAAATAATTAAATAAATAAAGAACTAAATAAATAATTAATTAAATAAATAAATAAATAACTAAATAAGTAAATAAATAACTAAATAAATAACCAAATAGATAATTAAATAACTAAATAAAGAATTAAATAAACTACTAAATAAAGAATTAAATAAATAAATAACTAAAAAAACAATTAAATAAATAAATAAAACAACACAATCATACGCAAAACCATTAAAATATCTTCAAAGAACAAAATAATAGGCAAAGCGGACCCTTTCCCTCGAGTCCTTGAATTGTTGGAGCTATAACTCCAACTTCGAGCCAAGTGGCACCAAGAGGCTCATTAAGGAACGCGGACAAATGGTGCCAAGTCGATTCCCTACAAACTCCTGAGGAGATATAGGAACTATAGATGAAGGATTTTGGCAAATGATCCCTTTTCAATATTTCCCAAGTGCTGGAACACTCGGAAATGATAGAAGGGTTGATGGTAATTTGTAAATACATGTCCGAATGGTAGTAGAAGATCCTATATACATATAAATACACACACACATATATATACACATACACACACACACACACACACATATATATATATATATATATATATGTATGTAAGTATATGCTTTTACACAAATGCTTCATACATGTCTGAGTCATGTATGGGGGTTTGGCCAATTTTCATCACCACGCTGGTCAGTGCGGATTGGTGATGGTGGGAGATTTTCGTCTGATCGCTCATAGAGCTTTGCTGATCATAGCGATACACTATAAACATATATACATACATACATACATACACACACATATATGTATATATATGTATGTATATATATATATATATATATATGTGTGTATATATATATATATAATATATACAGTATATATATATAAATAATCAGTTAAACCTTCCCTAATGCTTCATGATAGTTATTTATATTAAACATAATCCAAAATATGCTAATTATAAAGTACCTAAGTTCACAATACGCATATTTAATGTGTGTTAAATATTCTACAGATTTCAAATACTAAAAGACTCCATTCTATCTAATTAACAATTAAAGAGTAAAAATAATATCAACATCTCATCAACCCCAGATATCAAAAGTAAAAAATGACAGCATAACCGAGACAGCTTTCCAATATACAAAAAACTAAAAAAAAAAAAAATTTAGAGCTTCAAAATAGAATTGACGTACCGAAAAATTAAAGAATCTTAAAAAATACGATTAATGTGACAAAAAAATTAAAATGTCTTTAAAAAATACAATTAACGTGGCCAAAAAATTAAAATGTCTTTAAAAAATACAATTAACGTGCTAAAAAAAATTAAAATGTCATTAAAAAATACAATTAACGTGGCCCCCCAAAATTAAATGTCTTTGAAAAATACAATTAACTTGCTAAAAAACTTAAGATGTCTTTAAAAATACAATTAACGTGCCCCCAAATTTAAAATGGCTTTAAAAATACAATTAACGTGCCCCCCCCCAAAATTAAATGTCTTTGAAAAATACAATTAACATGCCAAAAAACTTAAGATGTCTTTAAAAATAAAATTAACGTCCCAAAAAATTTAAAATGGCTTTAAAAAATTCAATTAACGTACCAGTAAAATGAAAATACCTTAGAAAATTAGAATTAACGTACCAATAAACTTTCAGACCTTCAAACAATAGAATGAACGTACCAATAACATTAAAAAAAAAACCATAGAAAAACAGAATTAACGTAAAAAGCTTCGATGAATTTATACCTTACTATGGTGGAATCCCCAATTTCAATTAGCCAGTAGGACTTTCCCATTTCAGCCTCAATTTCAGCTCTAATGAAGAAGGTCCTCACAGAACTTCTACCTCGAAGAGCAGTTTGCTCTTTGGAAACTCTTAGAAACTCTCGCCTTCCCTCTTAATGAATGCTGCAAGTTCGGACTCCAACGCCTATTTTTTCCCGGTTGGCTAATTCCACAATGATGCGGAGAATTCTTCTTGCACAGGTGAATTCCATTAGTAGATTATACGATTATCCCAAGGAGAGATATAATTTAATGTAATCAAGATTATTGCCATTGTAATGTCTAAATTCTAAGTGAAGCTATAATCTTATTAATCATATTACTCCTGTTCTCCTCCAGGCTTTGAGCTCGGGGACAGAGGAACGAAACCAAATAATGGTTGCCACTGAAACCTAATAATGGTTGTACTTCAAATCAAATAATGGTTGGAACTGAAACCAAATAATGGTTGTGCTTGAAATCAAATAATGGTTGGAACTGAAACCAAATAATGGTTGGAACTGAAACCAAATAATGGTTGTCCTTGAAACCAAATACTGGTTGTCCTTGAAATCAAATAATGGTTGCCACTAAAACCAAATAATGCTTGCCACTGAAACCAAATAATGCTTGCCAATGAAACCTAATAATGGTTGCCACCAAACCCTAATATTGGTTGTCATTGAAACCCAATAATGGTTGTGATTGAAACCAATTAATAGTTGCTAGTAAAACCAAATAATGGTTGACATTGAAACAAAATACTGGTTACCATTGAAACGAAAAGAGTTGGCATTGGAACCAAATAATGGTTTACACTGTAACTTAATAATATCCGACAATAAAACCAAAATAATGTTTGCCATCGAAACCAGATTCCATTTTCACTGTATCGAGATCAGAAAAGACCTCATTTATCTGTTCTTTAACTGTTAAATTAATTTTGTCTTGCCTATAAACGGCAAGTGTTTCTACGTTCCTTTGTGTTTCTGTGTTACTTCTATTTTTTTATTTTTATTTTTTCTCTTATGTTTCAGTCTATTGCACACCATAATCTATGTCAAATGAACACAAGCTTAAGTAATTGCTCTGCAAATTTCGTGAACTTTCGTTAACTATGAAAGTCATCATGGCACATAATAGAGGTCTCTCTCTCTCTCTCTCTCTCTCTCTCTCTCTCTCTCTCTCTCTGTGCTTGTGTGTGTGTGTGTATGGGTGACAAGTCATGAAATCAACACCACTGCACTGCTATATCTAGATAAAATGTATTCAGTTCTACCGTAGTCATGGTCAAACCCCTTCACTTACCAGCCGCCACCCGGCCCCCCCTTATAAACCAATGACCCAAGAGGTCAGTATCTCAAGGGCAAATAGCCGAGAGGTCACGTTCCTAATGCATTAGATGGGCACACGTAGTTTCACGGCCATACCTTGCGATCATAACACCAGGTTATCTGCTTACTATCTGCTGCCTTGCCACGTCCAGTATGCATGTATGTATATGAATGACCTATGAATGAACCTCAGCCAATACGACGCTGGGTCATAACGGGGAAACCCACTCACTGTAATTGCCTCTATCGTTTACGAGTTTGCAATGACCACTTGCATGGCATTGCATGCCTGTCTGCATTTTCACTTTCTTCCAGGTGAAAACATTACAGGTTTAAGTTTTAATGGCTGCTCATTAATGACAGAGGCAAGGGACAGTCACATTGCCCTATCAAGCAGGAAAATGCCCTAAAGACTGACCATATTACATATGATGAGCGCCCAAGCTCCTCTCCACCCTAGATAGGACCAAGGAGGACCAGTCAATAGCTGCTGATGACTCAGCAGATAGACTTATATGTTCCCCCAAGGACGGTGAGGTTGCAGCGACCAAAGGCACTAATGTGTTTGAGCGGGACTCGAACTTCAGTCTGGCAATCACGAGGCAAGGACGCTACCACCAGGCCACCACGACCCTTATCGACGGATGAAGAACCTACGTGTTTGATTCCCGGGCGAGGAAAGGTACAGCATCGAATCATGTACGGTTGGATACAGGTTTCCATGGTACACCTCGCTCTGAGGAAGTGCACCCAACCATACCCATACTGCGCGTCGAGTTTCTGTGTTTAGCTCCGCACATCACCTCTCCCATCTCTCCCTACACTATCTGTTTAGTTACTAGCTGCAAAGTAAGGGTATGAAAACGTGCACTTTTTCGGAACGAGGTGCACCAGGAACTCCTCTGTCCAACTGTACCTGGTTAAGGTAAGGAAAAGAATAAAAAGTGAACTCTTAAAAAGCTAATTACGTCTCTTTGGAATGCAGTACACGGTTATTGGTCGACTCTTGTGGGCTTAAGCTGAGGGCGGAGAGAGAGGAGAATATTATCATGATTTCATGATGAAAATTTTAAAAATTATTCCCCAGTATACTCACCCGACATATCAATGCCATTTTGCTCACAGTATGTCAACAATAAAATTTCCAATTCTTAAATAAGGTCTTAACGATGGCAAAGCCACTTCTAGGGCTACATCTATGACAGGAAAGTCAAATCTCGAATTACAAATCTATGACTTGACCAAAACATCAACAACAATAGCACACCCATCAACTTGGTAAAATTGTTGTTTCAGATTGCCTGGCCCTTACGTCCAGACACGGGCTCTTGTTAAGCAACTGGAGCATCAAAGGCACAACAACCACTGCAACAACAACAACAACAACAACAACAACAACACGGTCAAAAAGTACCACAAACATCACTACAGCAGAAAACAAAGCAAAAAAAAAAAAAAAAGGGAAAATAAAAATATCG
>NC_090753.1:86366002-86368502 GCF_036898095.1 Palaemon carinicauda | reverse complement strand
AGCTGTGGTATAGTAGCCAGTGATTTTAGCTCTCTGGAAGCGTCGTAGAGGCTATCTGAGGATGGAGCCGCCCCAGAATTGAGATTTACGGAAGATTTTTTTAGAGGTTTTGCACTGATTGTACTGTATGTGGCGTAGCCAGTGATTTCAGCCATCTGGTAGCGTTGTAAACGTGGTAAAATCTAAATACTGTATTTCCATTGTTCGTCAACTTTGATTCCTGTCGATCTATTCTTTTGCAAAACGGAAAACACCAATAATTCTACTGAGAGAGAGAGAGAGAGAGAGAGAGAGAGAGAGAGAGAGAGAGAGAGAGAGAGAGAGAGAGAGAGAGAGAGAGAGAACCGCAACCGAATCTTGGCTCTACCAGAACGAACAAATGATAAAAAAAAGTGCCAAGAAATAATATGCAAGCTGTCTAAAAATTCCAGAAACGAAAGGACAGAGGACGGGGGAATAGGAGACAGGAATACAAAGGGGGTAGGGATGGAAGGTACGTGAAGAGGGGAAATATAGGGGAAGGAGAGGGGAGAGCAGTGGTCTCCTTTTCAAGGTAATCACCTCAGATTGAGTAATTTTCGTTGATTTAATGAAATTTCGAAAGTAATGTTATTTTCAAGATAATTTTAGGGTTTTCTTTTATTGGGTAATCTTTTGATTATAGAGTAACATTGAGTATCTAAAATTCATCTTTAAGATTTTTCACAAAATAGAGAGCTTTTGTTAATCATGATATAATTGTTTTGCGTTTTATGAGATCTTAATATTTAAGGTAATTTTCCTAAATTTGAGGAAATTTCTGAGGTAATTCCTTGAACATCATATGAGAGCCCTGGTGCAGTGTTGCCAGATGGTTAGTCTAAAAATCCCTAAACTCATTATCAAAAATCCCCAAAACTGCCCGAAAATCCCCATTTCCACAAATATATTTTCTTCTAATAATGTATGATTTACTAATTTAGAAATTACTCACCATACTTCATATACGTGTAAGTAAACTAATTATTACTATCAATTGCTAAGCTACAACCCTAATTGGAAAAGCAGAATGCTATTTTAGGGTGCCCCAACAGGGAAAATAGCCCAGTGAAGAAAGGAAACAAGGAAAAATAAAATATTTTAAGGACAGTAACATTAAAAGAAATAATTCCAATATTGCAACAATATAAAGGTTTGCTCATCATTATTTCTTTTCATAGAAACTTTTACAGAAGATCCCACCAGACACAAAAAAAATCCCCAAATCTAGGGATAAATCCTCAAATCTAGGGATAAATCCCCACATCTGGCAGCACTGCCCTGATCGAGAGGAAGAGGGGATAAATGTAGGATAGAGAGGCTGGATTGATGTCCTGACAAGTCTCCATCCTTAATCGGATAAGAGTAATCAGTCGGAAATCATTTTCCAGGCATGAAGAAGGGCCCTCCTTCCCCTACCAACTAACAACCCCTCCAACCCCACCCCCCTTTTCTGAAGGAACTCGACTTCTTAGGAGTAGAAGATAAACTGGATGTATTATTATATACGAGTGTACGCAACCCGTCAAAAAAGACGGGTAATTATTTCGATAGATATGCACACAATGTATCCCTTCTCACCAGGTTTTGACTACTCCCTCTAACCCAAACCAAGGGACGAGGAGAGACCCAGTAGTTATACGTCTGGTAATAATATCGGCATGTAAAATGTATACACACACACACACACACACACACACACACACATATATATATATATATATATATATATATATATATATATAATGTGTGTATACATAGTGGAGATACCACGAAACTCAAAAATATTGACTTGAAAAAATCACCAACCGACAAATATAAAGCATCTCTCTTTCTCTTTCTCTCTCTCTCTCTCTCTCTCTCTCTCTCTCTCTCTCTCTCTCTCTCTCTCTCTCTCTCTCTCTCTCCATGGCAACGTTAAATCCTTCAGACAACACTCAAAGATCAGGAAGTAAAAGGAAATGGTGCTGATGGATTCCCTTGACACAAGCCAAATCCCTTTTAACCTAAGCAATAGTTAACAGTCAGCTGTTGTGGGTCACTGTATATATATATATATATATATATATATATATATATATATGTATACACATATATGTATATATATACATATATATATATATATATATACACATATATTTATATATATATATATAAATATATATATATATATATATATATATATATAGAGAGAGAGA
This sequence comes from Palaemon carinicauda, assembly GCF_036898095.1. Classification (NCBI taxonomy): domain Eukaryota; kingdom Metazoa; phylum Arthropoda; class Malacostraca; order Decapoda; family Palaemonidae; genus Palaemon; species Palaemon carinicauda. The sequence goes on along the minus strand of NC_090753.1, from coordinate 86,366,286 downwards.
GAGAGAGAGAGAGAGAGAGAGAGAGAGAGAGAGAGAGAGAGAGAGAGAGAGAGAGAGAGACGGGTAACCAGTATAAAATAAGCTCCAAAATATAGTGTGTGTTTTGGGGGAGGGGAATTATATGGGGTAAACAACCCCCCCCCCCTACCAGTAATAATTAAAAAGCAAGGGGAGTACACGAAGTAACCCTTGCCTCGGTCATAATGAATATGGCAGGACCTTGTACGTGTAATCCTTACCCCATTCGTGTGCAAGCATTTATAAAGATTTAATATTTTCTCTTC
>NC_090753.1:86356002-86361002 GCF_036898095.1 Palaemon carinicauda | reverse complement strand
ATATTAGAATGCAGAATAAAATGAAAGATAAAAAAGAACAGATAGATAGAAAAAGGCAATAAAATATCTGTTAAGGAATTGTTATTTGAATAAAAACTCAAATAATTAAAAACTGAAAAAAGTAAAAATAGCACAAAAAACATATGACCAAATAAAATTAGGAAAAAAAAATAGAAACAAAAAATAAAAAGATATGGAATAATTATCTGAATGAAAAACAAAACAAAAGAATAAACTTGAACTAAAAAAGAAATAAAGTTAATTCGCTCCGATAGAAATAACAGCGCCACTCAAAAAAAAAAAAAAAAAAAAAAAAAAAATCATTCGGTGCCAGTTCGAAAACATAACCTTCCCACTAACTCATTCATAGCTGAGGGATTTGGTCAAGGACGGTGAGTGCCATTTAGAAAGGAACGATGAAGCATTATGTCACTACAAAGGTATTTCGTTCATTAGGGGACACTTCTCTTAACAGCTCCTTCCATTGTAGTGTCACTTCTGTGAGCGAGATTTCTGTCAATAGTAGACCTTCCATCTACGGATTTCTATCAATAGTGGACTTCTCGTTAACGGATTTCTGTCAATAGTGAACCTTCCGTTAACGGACGTCTGTCAAAAGTGGACTTTCCGTTAACGAATTTCTGTCAATTGTGAACCTTCCGTTAACGGATTTCTGTCAATAGTGGACCTTCTGTTAACAGATTTCTGTCAATAGCAGACCTTCCATCTACAGATTTCTGCCAATAGTGGACCTTCCGTTAACAGATTTCTGTCAATAGCGGACCTTCCAGCTACGGATTTCTGCCAATACTGGACCTTCCGTTGAGAGATTTCTGTCAATAGCGGACCTTTCAGCTACGGATTTGTGCCAATAGTGGACCTTCCGTTAACAGATTTCTGTCAATAGCGGACCTTCCAGCTACGGATTTCTGCCAATACTGGACCTTCCGTTGAGAGATTTCTGTCAATAGCGGACCTTTCAGCTACGGATTTGTGCCAATAGTGGACCTTCCGTTAACAGATTTCTGTCAATAGCGGACCTTCCAGCTACGGATTTCTGCCAATACTGGACCTTCCGTTGAGAGATTTCTGTCAATAGCGGACCTTTCAGCTACGGATTTGTGCCAATAGTGGACCTTCCGTTAACAGATTTCTGTCAATAGCGGACCTTCCAGCTACGGATTTCTGCCAATACTGGACCTTCCGTTGAGAGATTTCTGTCAATAGCGGACCTTTCAGCTACGGATTTGTGCCAATAGTGGACCTTCCGTTAACAGATTTCTGTCAATAGCGGACCTTCCAGCTACGGATTTCTGCCAATACTGGACCTTCCGTTGAGAGATTTCTGTCAATAGCGGACCTTTCAGCTACGGATTTGTGCCAATAGTGGACCTTCCGTTAACAGATTTCTGTCAATAGCGGACCTTCCATCTACAGATTTCTGCCAATAGTGGACCTTCCGTTAACGGAGTTCTGGAAATGTCAGTTCTTCTTACGGATTCCTGTCATTGGTAAACCTTCTGTTTACAGATTTTACTCAATAGTGAACCCTCCATTAACAGATTTCTGTCAATTGCGAACCTTCCATTAATAGATTTCTGTCAATAGTGAACCTTCCATTGGCGGATTTCTGTCAATAGTGAACCTTCCATTGGCGGATTTCTGTCAATAGTGAACCTTCCATTGGCGGATTTCTGTCAATAGTAAACCTTCTGTTTACCGATTATTCTCAATAGTGGAACCTTCATTAACAGATTTCTATCAGTAGTGGACCTTCCATTTACGGATTTCTGTTAATAGCGGACCTTCCATCTACGGACTTCCGCCATTAGTTACCCTCCAATTAAAGTGTTCCTATCATTTGTGGACTTTCCGTTAAGGTGTTTCAATCATTAAAAAAGGAGTTTTATTCACGGAAGTGTCACTTCCAATGACGTGTTAATTGGTGGGCCACTTTAAGCGAAGTCGTTTTTTTGGTAACAAATTCAGTATCACAGAGAATATTTCGCAACTCGTCTCATGAGCGATAAATGTTAATGAAGTATCCGTTAAAAAAAAAAAAAAAAAAAAAAAAAAAAGTAAAAAATAGTAAGAAACACGCTTTCTTCGATCTATAATAAGAGAAGACTCGTTTTTCTAAATTTTTCATATTTCTTCAATTAAATCGTTGTCTGAACGAGTTTCAGCTGGAAATTTCAAATCATTAATAAAAATTTATAACCAACTAATCCTGAAAAACTTTATATGACAAGTGAAAATATGCTATTCAAGTCGATGTTTCAAAGGAAAATTGGTTATTTTTTTTTAAATATAATCAACCACACCTCACAAACAAAATTATTATTATCATTATCATTATTGTTATCATTATTATTTTTATTATTATGATCATTATTGTTATTATCATTGTTACTATTATTATTACAAGCTATAACAATCCGCCCCCTCAAAAAAAAAAAAAAAAAAAAAAAAAAAAAAAAAACACCCCAAAATTTTTTTTTTCTAATAAAATTGTTCCTGATAGTTTGCACATAGTTTTTATTAATGAGCTGTGGTTATAAAAAAAAAATCTAATCGTTATAACTTTTGTGATTATTTCCATAATTTCTATCAATATTACTATTAGAATTACCAAATACTTCAAAATTAAATAGCACCAAACCCGTTTCCTATAAAACCAAATCGTTGGATTATATCAACAAAGGAAAACTTTTTATTTCATTGCAAAATAATGACCCATTTCATCATAAAAATATTCTCATTATAAACTAGAGTCAACAAAGTTAAAATTACTTCCATTATTACACCATGAAAAAAAAAAACTTTCCAAAAAGGTCGAAATTCTGCAACTCCACAACTCCATAGTTTCAGTAAATACTGTACCCATAATCAAAATCAATTAAATGAAAATACCAAATAGGCAATGAAATTAGAAAGGGAATTGAATGTTACAGGATGCTTTCACTCGAAGAAAAGTCATATAGGCCTATAACTTATAACAAACTTCAAAGTTATTGTGCCTATAGTTTTATCTAACAACATTCAAGAACATAAAAATATAAGTTAATGACGTGACATTACAAAAAAAAAAAAAAAAAAAAAAAAAAAACCCACTTAAAACCCTCACTCAAACGTATAGCAATCAATCAAACAGTGTTCAAACATGTAACATGTCATCTGAGTTCAAACATCAATTCACCCAACCATTCAAACAGCCCTCAAGCACACATTCAGTCCATCAAGAGAGACATTCAAACGCATTCAGCCATCCATCGCGGAGATAATGAAGACCGAAATATCTCATAATAAAGAGAAAAAAAAATATGATGAGAAATTGTAGTCCATGTGCGATCACATTCTTCAAAGGCCGACAGTGTTTGCTTAAAAAAGCGCCCCTACGCCCCCCCCCCCCCCTAATGAAGTCCCCACGGTTGGACGTAACTGGGTGATGATAAAACACGAAGGGATTCTGATGACGTATAGTCTACAACCCAAGTTGGAAAAGCAGGATCCTATAAGCCCAAGGGCACCAACAAGCAAAAATAGCCCAGTGATTAAAAGATATAAGGAAGTAAATAAACTATATGACAAGTAATAGACAATTGAAATAAAATATTCTAAGAACAGTAACAAGAGATTACTTCACCAAACGTTCAGCTGGGCTCCACAAGACGCTAGAAGAGTTGGAATACCGAGGCCTACATGGCTGAGAATTAGGAAGCGCGAAGTAGGAGATGATGAATATTGTTTTGAAATAAAAGCTCAAGATAGAGACGACTGGCGAAATCTAACCGAGGCCCTTTGCGTCAATAAGCGTATGAGGAGATGAACAACATTAAAATAGATCTTTCATATATAAACTATAAAAAGACTTATGTCAGCCTGTTCAACATAAAAACGTTCACTGCAAGTTTGTACTTATGATGTTCTCCGATTCAACTACCCGATTAAGAAGATCATTCCACAACTTGGTCACATCTGGAATAATATCAATCTATTCAAACTGTATTCATATCCCTCCGTGGTGATTAAACCCAGAAGAATTCAAAACACGATTTTCAAACTTATTTCAAAGAGAGGAATAATTTTCACATTCCATTCAAACATCATCTGTCTAGGCTTACAACTAGAGAATTTTCTTCTATCTTCTATTCTCCATGAAGATATGAAGACTCCTCCCTCTTCCTTCATAAACTGAGAGGACGTTTTCTTAAACACGTAAAGCATTTTATAAGTATAAATAAATACTAATTTCATATAACAAAAATATAAGTAACATTTCTTATTTGGGTTTTCGTCCTATCTATGTATTTACAAAAAAAAAAAAAAAAAAAAAAAAAAAAAAAAAAAAAAAAAAAAAAGCAAGCAAGCGTACTTTTTGTATTAGAAGAATACTAAATTCATATACCAAAAATACAAGTAATATTCCTTATTTGGGTTTTCTTTCCCTCTACGTATTTGAGAAAAATACTTGTTCTAATATTGACATAATAGACATCTTAGGCCCCATTCAAGTTACTTTCGTAAACACACAAAAAGTATAATTATGTATTCCAGTCACCAAATAAATTAATCAACGGTAGAATAATAAAATTACATATCAATTCATTATATCAATAACATTAGCAGACATATTTCAGCCACATTATATGAAATTTTAACATAAAAAGAAGGCCGAGTAATTGTATAAAACAGATCCTATAACGCAACTTGCATGAGGGAACTGACGTAATGCGGATGAGCCAACGGTATGAATAAATGAAGCACTGTATTGAAAGTGTTCTGCACATAGGACTCATCCATAATTAAAAAAGCAACTATCCTCTTGAGCCAAAACCCCAAAGAAAAAAAATTAAAAAGAGATTTTACGCGAAGCCCCTTTCCAACACTTTTTATTGATCTGAATGTCAATCTGGCGTTGGTCCCCTCTTCCTTGTTGCAATAAAAGATCCAGTAAAGATAGTCTGAAAATTAATAACATCGGGGAGGGGAGCTTTGTC
>NC_090753.1:86348502-86353502 GCF_036898095.1 Palaemon carinicauda | reverse complement strand
AATCCCACCAACCAACTTCGGCGGGGAACCGCCTGAAAGGAAGACGCGAACTGTCAAATCAATATCGAAATATCGGTACACAAACGCTGGGGAGCTTTCCTGTTACGCTAAGCGGCATTGCCAAACGTATGACTACTCGGCCTTTTCCCGTCCCTCGGGTAGGGGGGGAGGGAGTAGTCAAACCTGGTGAGAGAGGGTACCCCGGGAGGTACACTCAGAAACCGCATCTCCCGCAAACTGTCCAAACTGCCGTGTTGTATTTAGGAAAGGATTGAATCTGTGTGTGCATATCTATACAAATATTTAGCCGTAATTCTTGACGGGTCGCGTACACTATTCTTACAATGAAATACTTCCATCTGTTGATTCTAAATAAACGTGTTATCAATTAGGTTGTAATAACAATAACAAAAACCACAACAGTAATTAAGTGCTTCGATTAACGTGCATATCCTGCCCTTGGCAAGAGTTTAATAATAAACTAATAAAAGTGTCAATAAAAGCTCCAATATGACATACAATTCCCCCCCCCCACCCTTTTCAAAAATGGAGGTTTAATAACAACGGGTATTAAAATGCTATCATATCTCAACCCCCTCCCCACAACACAAAGCATACATCGCCCTCCACTCTCCACCTCCCACCCGGCGTTCTAATGGGAGAGATAAGAATTTTAATAAATCGTTAACATAAAAAAAAAAAAAAAAAAAACCTTGTAGAGGGCTGTAAAACTCACGCCTCATTGTTAAGATCATCATCATCATCATCATCACCTCCTCCTACGCCTATTTACGCAAAGGGCCTCGGTTACATTTCGCCTGTCATCTCTATCTTAAATTTTGAAATCAATACTTCTCCATTCATCATCCCCTACTTCATAATCCTCAGCCATGTAGGCCTGGATCTCCCCACTCTTCTACTGCATTGTCTCTTACTTCATAGTCCTCAGCCATGTAGGCCTGGATCTTCCAACACTTCTACTACCTTGTGGAGCCCTGCTGACCGTTTAGTGAACTAATCTCCCTTGGGGAGTGCAAAGAGCATGCCCAAACCATCTCCATCTACCCCTCACCATGATATCATCTACATTAAGCACTCGAATAATCTCTCAGATAGTTTCATTTCTAATCCTGTCATTGCTAAGTAGACGAGATTATTCGTTCAATTACCAGTAATACCAAGAGAGTCCTTTTCTGTTATTCGTCCGGTGGAAATAAAACATTATTCGAAGAGTTGCAAGCCAATAGACTATGCATACAATGTGGGAGAGTTGCTACTCTCTCTCTCTCTCTCTCTCTCTCTCTCTCTCTCTCTCTCTCTCTCTCTCTCTCTCTCTCTCTCTCTGGGCGTTTATTAGATTAAGCAATCGTGTAATGGACCAGCAGTGCGGATTCCATTTGGAGTTTAATTCAAACGATACAAACTAACAAACGCTCCCATGAATTAATACACACATGCAAATAAAAACACAAACACATTCACACACACACGCACCCACACACACACACACACACACACACATATATATATATATATATATATATATATATATATATATATATATAGAGAGAGAGAGAGAGAGAGAGAGAGAGAGAGAGAGAGATCAACTTTAAATTAAGATGCATAGTGAAATACAATGATTAATCTACAGTATATGTATTTGACGTGATTTCTATTTCAGACGCTTAAAGAAATAAAGGTTTAAAGGCCGCCCATGAATTGCACGGGCAAGGGATAGTGACATTGCCCTATCGAGTAGCACAATGCCCCAGAGACTGACCATATTATAGATGATCAGCACCCAAGCCTTTTTTCCACCCAACCTATAGTCCATTTCTTTTAGCGAGGCAGATTTGCACCGACTCGCAGCGGTCCCCTTTTAGCTCGGATAAGTTTCCTGATCGCTGATTGGTTGGACAAGATAATTCTAACTAATCAGCGATCAGGAAACTTTTCCGAGCTAAAAGGGCACCGCTGCGAGTCGGTGCAAATCTGCCTCGCTAAAAGAAATGGACTATAAGACCAAGGACGTTCAGGCAATGACTGCTGATGACTCAGCAGATAGACCTATAGGCTCCCCCAAACCCACCAAACTTAGCTCACAAGAATGGTAAGATTGCAGCGACCACAGAAACTAACGAGTTTGAGCGGGACTCGAATCCCAGTCTGGCGTTCACCAGTCAGGGATGTTACCACCACATCGGCTTACTCTCAAAAGGACCCTGACACCGGACACACTCCCTGCGAAGTGCGGGTGTAGCAGGGTGCACTCCTTCGGAGCGGGGTGTGCCAGGGACTCCTGTATCCAAGTGTACCTCCAGAAGAGGCCGCTGTACACCACAGGTGAATCACTTCTAAGTACAACGAGGTACCTCAAGTACAGAAGAGAGGTCCCTCGCCAATTCCGTGCCGGGGGATGACGACGATGCAACAGAGCAATTACTCATAATGAGTTGCATCCGTCCAGCAGCAACGCCCTAGGAGGTAGGAGGGATCCTTAAGGACCCACTTGAAGGAATATCTGAGGTTCCGTTCAGGTCAGGACACCTGACAGATCTCATGTCTGTGTGCGTGTGTGTGTGTGTCTAAGATTAAGGCCGGATGACTTGGCAACATCAAGTTAATTCTCCAGTTGTCTCTCTCTCTCTCTCTCTCTCTCTCTCTCTCTCTCTCTCTCTCTCTCTCTCTCTCTCTCTCTCTTCTTTATAAACAAAATAGCAAATACTTGGAATAGACTTCCAGCGGATGTAGTAAACAGTAACACGGTAAACGAGTTCAAGAATAAGTTGGACAAGATCATAAAAACTCTCTAAACGTTCAAACCAAATCTCTACACCAAAGAGCAAATGGAGTCTCCGCCGATGGACTAAAAAGTCTTTGAGACATCCAGAATCCTTGAAATTCCTTGTAACTCTCTCTGAATCTATCTGTGATATCATAGTTTCCATCAATTAGCGAAATTTATTTGCAAGTGTATAACACCTAGGATGGCTCCTTAAGGAAAGAGACAAAACCATGAGAATTCAAAGTTGTCTGTTTATTTGTCCATCTATCAATCTGCAGAACCCGATTTTGAAATTAGGAAACATTTTGGATAACTTATAAAAAATTAGTCTTGTGAATAGTATTTAGTAAACTTCCTAAAATTTATTACAAACAACACCAAGGTAAACACGGAAGACAAACATAGAGGAGATCCAATAAGCGTAAATAAACATGTAATAACATCTGTCAATAGAAACAATACAGGAGATAAAACAAAATGATTTCATGCGACAAATCATGTGCCAGAATAAATATAGAACACCAGAAGTTGTTCTTAAAAGAATTTATCCTGGCTAGTACGGTGGTAGTGTTCGCCTAGCATTCGCATGGCAACAGATCGACCCCTGCCCGGGACCGTGAGTTTAAGCTGGTTACTGAGGAGGCCACTGCTGTGCTTGGGCACCCCAGTGTGGGGTTGGGTTTGCCAAGCTGACGTTCTGGTGAGCATCTTATTTTAATGAAACTGTGACTGTAACCAGACACATTTAACCTTTAATGTATAAAAAGGGTGTTTTATCCTAATGCACTATAAGCTGATCTAAAATTGGAAATAAGCAACAAGGAGACACATATACGCATGCGTTTATACGCACGATTGACTTACGTTACCTTTAGCTAAATAATAAATCCTCAGGAATACTCATAGAAAAATAGGTGCTTTCAAGAACTAATGAAGAAAAAATTGTTTTAATAAACATAAATGCTAAAGTTAGAAATGTCCTCCTCTTATTATTATTATTATTATTATTATTATATACAGTATATATACACATATATTTATCTATCTATCTATCTATCTATCTATATATATATATATATATATACATATATCTATTTATCTATCTATCTATATATACACATATATTTATCTATCAATCTATCTGTCTGTCTGTCTATCTATCTATCTATCTATATATAAATATATATGTATATATATATATATATATATATATATATATTTATATATATAACCGTCGCACCAAATCCAAAGGAAAAAGCAAAGTTCCTTGGCCTTACCTGCTAGCGATAACAGTTCCTTTAACTGTTCGCTAGCAGCTAAAACGAGAGTATAAACACGGCAACAACTAACAAGGACGCCTGTCTCTCTTTCTAGAGGGAAACAGAAGACCCTTTAAAATGGAATAATAAAGGAACAAATGCAGTCTCTATGATGCCACCTCTACCATCCCAACCGTTCTTCCAATTGCTCAACAGCAGCCACAAAGGAGACAAACATTGAGCTTACTAAAGCTCGTGAGCGCTCGCTACCACTTTACATTAGTTCGAGCATGAAGGAATTTAAAAACAAATGGAAAAATTCATATGCTTCAATAATTCTGATTATAAACCAATGAAATAAAATAATTGCCACTTCCCAAAATATAAAAATATAAAAAATATAAATATAAAATATAAAATATAAAAACTATAAAAATTATGAAAATTATATAAAGACCTTGTAGTCGTCTGTTTTATGTAAATGCTAATACCTAGAAGGTCGCAGGGCACGCGACTTCATCCCAAAAGGTTTGCTTAAAACCAAAAAGTCAAACAGTTTCAGTAGCCACTTCTATCTAAACGGGAAAGTAGAGCAGATAAATTTTTCATATACAAGCATATACTATATGTATATATATATATATATATATAATATATAATATATATATATATATACATATATATATATATAAATATATATACACATACATATATATATATACACACAATATAAATACATACAAACACACATATAAAATATATATATATATATATATATATATATTATAATATATATATATAACATGAAACTCAATCTCCGCAGGAATGGACTGTAGTTAAATTACAAGTACGCACACAAAGTCACACACCACACATATGTATATACATATGTATATATATACTGTATATATAATAAAATAATATATATACTCACATATATACATATATGCGTATGT
>NC_090753.1:86307955-86348002 GCF_036898095.1 Palaemon carinicauda | reverse complement strand
AGGAGGCCACTGCTGTGCTTGGGCACCCCAGTGTGGGGTTGGGTTTGCCAAGCTGACGTTCTGGTGAGCATCTTATTTTAATGAAACTGTGACTGTAACCAGACACATTTAACCTTTAATGTATAAAAAGGGTGTTTTATCCTAATGCACTATAAGCTGATCTAAAATTGGAAATAAGCAACAAGGAGACACATATACGCATGCGTTTATACGCACGATTGACTTACGTTACCTTTAGCTAAATAATAAATCCTCAGGAATACTCATAGAAAAATAGGTGCTTTCAAGAACTAATGAAGAAAAATTGTTTTAATAAACATAAATGCTAAAGTTAGAAATGTCCTCCTCTTATTATTATTATTATTATTATTATTATATACAGTATATATACACATATATTTATCTATCTATCTATCTATCTATCTATATATATATATATATATATACATATATCTATTTATCTATCTATCTATATATACACATATATTTATCTATCAATCTATCTGTCTGTCTGTCTATCTATCTATCTATCTATATATAAATATATATGTATATTATATATATATATATATATATATTTATATATATAACCGTCGCACCAAATCCAAAGGAAAAAGCAAAGTTCCTTGGCCTTACCTGCTAGCGATAACAGTTCCTTTAACTGTTCGCTAGCAGCTAAAACGAGAGTATAAACACGGCAACAACTAACAAGGACGCCTGTCTCTCTTTCTAGAGGGAAACAGAAGACCCTTTAAAATGGAATAATAAAGGAACAAATGCAGTCTCTATGATGCCACCTCTACCATCCCAACCGTTCTTCCAATTGCTCAACAGCAGCCACAAAGGAGACAAACATTGAGCTTACTAAAGCTCGTGAGCGCTCGCTACCACTTTACATTAGTTCGAGCATGAAGGAATTTAAAAACAAATGAAAAATTCATATGCTTCAATAATTCTGATTATAAACCAATGAAATAAAATAATTGCCACTTCCCAAAATATAAAAATAAAAAAATATAAATATAAAATATAAAATATAAAAACTATAAAAATTATGAAAATTATATAAAGACCTTGTAGTCGTCTGTTTTATGTAAATGCTAATACCTAGAAGGTCGCAGGGCACGCGACTTCATCCCAAAAGGTTTGCTTAAAACCAAAAAGTCAACAGTTTCAGTAGCCACTTCTATCTAAACGGGAATGTAGAGCAGATAAATTTTTCATATACAAGCATATACTATATGTATATATATATATATATATATATATACATATATATATATAAATATATATACACATACATATATATATATACACACAATATAAATACATACAAACACACATATAAAATATATATATTATATATATATACATGAAACTCAATCTCCGCAGGAATGGACTGTAGTTAAATTACAAGTACGCACACAAAGTCACACACACACATATGTATATACATATGTATATATATACTGTATATATAATATATATAATATATACTCACATATATACATATATGCGTATGTGTATATATATATCTATATATATACACATATATTTATATATTCATATATATATATATATACACATATATTTATATATTCATATATATATATATATATATACACATATATTTATATATTCATATATATATATATATATATATATATTCACACAGGAAACCCCTCTCTACATGCGTCTGCATTTATATGACCGCATTATTATTCTACACCGAAACCGGTGGTACTTGTATAAGAGATGAACATTCGGGTCCACATAAAAAAAAAGACCCCAAAAACCAACAAGGCCACTCAGCTGAAAAACGTTTGAAAACGCTGCTTCACCCTTAACCCCGCCTGGTCCAACTGTGTGTCACTGATAGCGATAATGGAAACAAATTTAATTACTATCTGGGTCATGGGGAGAAAGAGAGAGAGAGAGAGAGAGAGGAGAGAGAGAGAGAGGAGGGGGGTATAAAAAGAAAAGGCAATAAATACTGGTTTACATTACTTGAGAGAGAGAGAGAGAGAGAGAGAGAGAGAGAGAGAGAGTTTTAGATAAAAAAAACATTACCGCTTTACATTTATATATATATATATATATATATAGAGAGAGAGAGAGAGAGAGAGAGAGAGAGAGAGAGAGATATGATTATAAGTTCTGAATTAAAAAGCATTACTGGTCTACATTACTAGAGAGAGAGAGAGAGAGAGAGAGAGAGAGATGATTATGAGTTCTGGATTAAAAAGTATTACTGATATACATTACGAGAGAGAGAGAGAGAGAGAGAGAGAGAGAGAGAGATATGATTATAAGTTCTGGATTAAAAAGTATTACTGATATACATTACGAGAGAGAGAGAGAGAGAGAGAGAGAGAGAGGAGAGAGAGAGAGAGAGATTCACAATCGATAGCAACAGAGATACCCCCAAAATTTACATCATCAAAATCGATCTACAGGGACCAAACCCGCAACAGCCATTTCTCTTCACAAGGTTTATGGCGAAATATTGATAACGTTGACATCCTGACCATACGAGGATATTTATTGCAAGCTACGCCATAACCTCCAATATCCGCTATTAAACAAATGGTAAATATGGCTTTATTACACTCGAGTGCTTATGAAATATCTCTTAAATGATTTGATGGATTCAGAGTTTAAAATGAATGGACTAAAATATTTCTTTTTTAAATTCAAATGTTTAACTGTGCAAATTAGCTGCTGTTTATTGGTGAACATCTGTAACAGATATTCATATATATATATATATATATATGTGTGTGTGTGTGTGTGTATGTGTATATATATATATATATATATATATATCCATAATTATACATATGCATATGTATAATCTATATGTATATACGTGCATATATCCACAATTTCAAACACACAAATAATATATGCATTTATATACATACATATATATATATATATATATATACATACATACATATATACATACATACATATACCAAGGCCCTTCCCCAATTTTGGGGGGTAGCCGACATCAAACAAATGAAACAAAAAAGGGGACCTCTCCTCTATCTAAGTTCCTCCCAGCCTGACAAGGGACTCAAGCGAGTTCGGCAGGTACTGCCACAGCGTACCCTCCCACGTTATCCACCATAGATGAAGCTTCATATATACATATATATATATCCATAATCATACATATGTATATGAACAATTTATATGTATAGAAGTGTATATATACACATAATTACACACAACTATACAGTTTATATATATATATATATATATATATATATGAGATAAATTTTTGCACATTTAGACGTGTTTTTTTTCATATTGAAATAAGCCATATATATTTTTGCTACATTAATGTCAGGATTCTCTTAACGACCTCGGGATCAGAGCCCCAGGCGAAATCACACAAAGACAAGAGCTTGTGACCGGCAGGGAATCGAACCCTGGTCCGGCAAGCTTGTAGAGTCAGTGACTAAACCATGAAATCCGTCTCTTCATCAACGGCTCAAGATACACCAACCCCCTCTTTTTATCCGGGCTTGGAACCAACCTGCACACGACAATTATGAACATAATAAGGTCATAGCCATAGTTACAGGTTTCAAACACTCACCCTGGCAGGTTGATAAACTGTATAAACTGCACAATTTCTTACCTGAAAAGAGAAAGGATGTTTTGATAAACGAAGACAAATAATTCAGTCTATCAATTCCACCAAAAAAAAAAAAAAAAAAAAGTGATAATCTCAGGGTGATTAACTTGTGGAATAATAAATATTTACTTTTAGAAATGAATGATTTAAAGTATTATTAATCAATTATTGCCGTTAGGATCAGAATAAAATTAACTTCTAACAACAATAATAAAACATTACTAATAATAACCAGGTATTAAATACTCTCTCTCTCATCTCTCTCTCTCTCTCTCTCTCTCTCTCTATATATATATATATATATACATATATATATAATATATATATATACATATATATATAATTTATATATAATATTTATATACATATAATATATATATATATATATATAATATACATTGGGTGAAGTGCCTTGGTATATGTATGTATGTGATGTATGTATGGACGTGCATATATGCACATATCAGTAAACGGATAAATGTATGTGTGTGAGAGAGAGAGAGAGAGAGAGAGAGAGAGAGAGAGTCTGCAGCTTCTGAATTCATACAATATTATACTGGCATAATCCTTCAAAACGTATTACAACGCCAATCAATAAAAAACGAAATAAAATAAAACCATACACATCACCTTCTCCCCAAAATAAAATAAAAAAACATCTCCCCAAAAGAAAATAGAAAAAACAATTTCCAAATAAAAAACGCAAAAGAATAAAACCGTAGTTGCGTTCAGCCTGGAGCAAGAGCGAACACAAACCAGCCAGGCCTCGTTCTATTGTGATTTTTAACCTCGGGGTCAAGTTGAGAATCGTTCGAACTATGGCACTTAAAGACTGTCAATCACAGAGACGTCCCTAGCCTTCTCTACCTTTTCATACTCCTACTCCTCCAATTTACTTCCTCCTCTCCTCCTCCTCCTCTTCTTCTTCTTCTTCTTCTTCTCAGAACTCACTCTTCGTAAAAAAAAAAAAAAAAAAAAATAGAAGGTATTGGAAATCAATCGGTTCCTACGTCTTTCCTTAAGTGCAACGTCTTGGATGTGGACATCCAGATGTAAATGTCGTTTATCATACTTATTCATCTAAATAAACTAATAATTTATATATATATATATATATATATATATATATAATATATACATATATATATACCCTGTATATACTCTAATATAGGCGACCTGTCAACAATGAAGGCTAAATATTTAGATGTGCACATCCACGCACGCACACCCTTCTCATCAGGGTATGACTACTCTCTCTTCCCCATATCCAGGGGATGGGCAGAGACCGAGTACTCATACGTCTGGCAATGCCGCTGAAAATGACCGGGTTTATATATATATATATATATATATATGATGTAGTAGTATCTTTCATTAAACCTCACCACGTCTCTATCATAATTAGTCGTCCAAGTGCTTCGTAGTACGTCGACTGATGTGGGTCGCAGCTAACTAAGAAAGAGGTAAGGAATAGAAAAAAAAATTTGACATATTTGCTAAAAAAAAAAAAAAAAAAAAAAAAAAAAGTTGAAACTTATGAAGCCTTACTTATGGGAAAATTATACTAAAGAATAAAAATACTGCAAACATTTATACATATGCGTATGCATTACATTATGTATACTACCAAGAAAGTGATTTACATCCCATATTCGCTTGAATAACAGAAAACTAAGTACAACCAAGCAAAAGATACACTCTGGTTTCCCATCTCCAATCCACCTCCGGAAGCAATATTATGATTCGCTGGCCATTTTTATCCTGGCAGACAGCAGAGAAATAAAAGCAGAATTATGTCTATAAAAATAGGTGGGGGCTATAAACCCCGAAAATATAACTGTCCACCAAATCCAGAAGCCACGTGTCCATCTCGAGAATAATCAGGGTTGCCAGGGTAGCCTTTTTTCAGGCCAAACCTCAAATTTGGCCTTTTTTTTAAATTGGTTGGCCTTTAGTAATATCATGAAAAAGGTGGGCCTTAAATACTGTATTTTTTGGCCTTTTTGAAATTGGTTGGCCTATTAGTAATATCATGAAAAAGGTGTGCCTTAAATACTGTATTTTTGACCTTTTTTTATAACAGTTTGGCCTTTTAAAGCTGCTGTTGATTAGAGTTGGCCTTTTCTCATTTAGAAAACCTGGCAACCACTGCTCGGGATAAAGTTACCAATCAGCTGAAGAAACCATGACGTCATCAGAAGACTCTTGGTTCTGCTGATCGTCTACGTCATCAACTGGACTACTAAACGTATATTTCTGGATGTATAGAGAGTTAAGGGGTCTTTTGACTGGCCAGACAGTAGTACAATGGATCCTTCTCTCTCGTTACGGTTCATTTTCCCTTTGCTCATACACACACACTGAATAGTCTGGCCTATGCTTTACATATTCTCCTGTCCTCATACACCTGACAACACAGATTACCAAACAATTCTTCTTCACTCAAGAGGTTACTGCACTGTAATTGTTCAGTGGCCACTTTCCTCTTTGTAAGGGTACGAGAGACTCTTTAGCTATGGTAGGCAGCTCTTCTAGAAGGACACTCCATAATTAAACCATTGTTCTCTAGTCTTGGGTAGTGCCATATCCTCTGTACCATGGTCTTCCACCACTGTCTTGGGGTAGAGTTCTCTTGCTTGAGGGTACACTCGACCACACTCGTCTATCTTATTTCTCTTCCTCTATTTTTTAATGTTTTTATAGTTTACATTGGAGATATATATTTTAATGTTAGTATTCTTGAAATATTTCATTTTCCTTTTCCCTTTCCTCACTGGGCTATCTTCCCCGTTGGAGCCCCTGGGCTTATAGCATCCTGCTTTTCCAACTAGGGTAGTAGCTTACCAAGTAATAATAATAATAATAATAATAATAATGTGAGTGGATGTATGACTGATTATACGTAATCTCTTGAATGTTTGGAGTGGCTAATTATCTCAATGGATTGTCTGTGGGTGTCTGAGTGACTTGAAGTGGCTGATTATCCGTCTGTGTTTCTGGAAGGTTGAATCTGTCTGTGAGTGTCTTAGGTTTTGTGTCTGTGGGCGTCTGGGTGACTAGAAGTGGCTGATTATCCGTCTGTGTTTCTGGAAGGTTGAATCTGTCTGTGTGTGTTTTGTTATTAGGATGTCTTTGTCTGTTTGACATTTCTTTGACCTTATGTCTGTGATGTGATTTTGTCTGTTGGTACTTGTCTGTTTCATTGACAGTGAATGATTTTTGTGCTTTTATATTAAAGTGCCCAAGGATTTTGCATACGCTGCAGAATTTACAAGATCTCTCTCTCTCTCTCTCTCTCTCTCTCTCTCTCTCTCAACTGAAACTTTTTTGCAATGTATTGTTTTCATATCGATTGTTAATAAAAACAACAATTGTGAAATTGAATTTATTTATATATTTATCATTTATATTGTATAACTCTCTCTCTCTCTCTCTCTCTCTCTCTCTCTCTCTCTCTCAACTAAAACTTATTTTGTATTGTATTGTATCATATCGTTTTTCAATAAAAATAACCATTGTGAAGTTGGATTTATTTATATATCTATTATTTATATTATATAACTCTCTCTCTCTCTCTCTCTCTCTCTCTCTCTCTCTCTCAACTGAAACTTTTTTGCTATGTATTATTTCATATCGATTTTCAACATAAACAACAATTGTGAAATTAGATTTATTTATATATTTATTATTTATATTATATAACTCTCTCTCTCTCTCTCTCTCTCTCTCTCTCTCTCTCTCTCAACTGAAACTTTTTTGCAATGTATTGTTTCATACAGATTTTTAATAAAAAAAAATTGTGAAATTGGATTTTATTTATATATTTATTATTTATATTATATAACTCTCTCTCTCTCTCTCTCTCTCTCTCTCTCTCTCTCTCTCAACTAAAACTTATTTTGTATTGTATTGTTTCATATCGTTTTTTCAATAAAGAATAAGAATTGTGAAATTGGATTTATTTATATATTTATTGATTATATTATATAACTCTCTCTCTCTCTCTCTCTCTCTCTCTCTCTCTCTCATGCATAGCTAATGTTCATTGCATACTCTCATATCTTGCGTATGATCCCCATAAAGCCACTTCATTGTATCTCTCACTTTCCCCCAATCTCGAGTTTGAATGAATTTAAATAAATTCTCAATCTACTGTTATACCCAAACAATTCTCTCTTCTTTCTTACTTCCTTTATCACACTTTATATTCTGATCCCTTGTATTTTGGCAAACCTCCTTACCATACTCTATTTCCTCTCCTGCCCCCCCCCCCCTCCCTTCCCGGCACCTTCTCCTCATCTCACCTGCTGTAGCTTTTCCTCGTAAATAAGTTTTACGTTTAGACTGCTTTATTTCCTTCCAATATATATATATATATATATATACATATATATTACCTTTTCCTCAGAATAGAAAGATGAAAACTGACATGTCAAATTTTGGAAATTTCAACAGGGTATATATATATATATATATATGTGTGTGTGTGTGTGTGAGAGAGAGAGAGAGAGAGAGAGAGAGAGAGAGAGAGAATCATACAATTTTCTATTCAGAAAATACCGACTTGGCAAAAACCTTATTAGTCTGTCGTTGCACAATATTTCTTTGTAGGGTATGAACTGTGGAAATATTAAATATTTACTTCAAGATTCTCTCTCTCTCTCTCTCTCTCTCTCTCTCTCTCCATTTATAAAAAATATCTAATATTCAAGACATTCATTTTTAGCATGATATATCTTATGGAAGGGATAGAATAAACGTCAGAAAGTAATTCCCCCCCCTCTCTCTCTCTCTCTCTCTCTCCTCTCTCTCTCTCTCTCGGTATAATATGGGTTTTCTTCATTTATTACAAAAGGTTCGTAAATACACTATACTGTACACAGCTATCACTCTCTCAGGCATGAGAGCCTTGTCTACTTGAGCGCAAAAAGGCAACTAACTCCCCTGGCTATCAAAATGCAATCTTGCTCCAACAACATGCTGAGTTTATACGTTTTTGTGGAAGACTCATGAATAAAGAGTTCATTTACCTTGAAATACAACACATATCTACATACAAGAATTAGGGCACACACACACACATATATATAATATATATAATATATATATATATAGATATATATATATATATATATATATAGATATATATATATATATATACATACATATATATATATATATATATATAGCTATTTATAAAATAATTATTCTATGGTGTAGAAAATCCAATATTCAAAATATTAACTTTCAGTATGTCATACCGTATAGAATAGGTGTTAGAAAAATAAAATAAAAATATCACGAGCTATGTATACCCACTAAAATCATAAAATACCTTTTTTCCAGCAGAAATTCTATTCCCTTCACACCGAGCAATAAAAAGTGTGCACGAGAGAGAGAGAGAGAGAGAGAGAGAGAGAGAGAGAGAGACTCTTAAATGAATTCTTAGTTTCCTCAGCAAACTTAATCCCTTCCCCAAAATTAGAATAAGCCAATACCAGGAGGTGAAATATTTCCCTAATCTTACTGAAGGTAAACTCTGGATTTAAAATTTAAAATTCATTGCCTGTTGGGTACATATTTATCACATATTCTTTATATATATATATATTATATATATATAAACATATGTATATATAAATATATATATAAACATATAATGTGTATACATACATACATATATATACATAAGAGCATTATATTAAAGGTTTAAAATGTCAAAAAACCCAAAAATATGTTGACATAGAAATAATTCAAAAAATAATTATAACTATTAAATTAATTTTTTCTTTTACATTCCGTCAACAGCAAAACCATAATGAGAAGTTTGTAATTGCGAGGATAAATTGTTGAAAGAAGAATGCTTCATTTTATATTAAAAAAAAAAAAAAAAAAAAAAAACTTATAAATAAAAAAACCCTTATAAATGAGAAAAAAAAAAAAAAAAAAAAAAAAAACCACTATAAATATATTGAAATTTTGTCCCAATAAAATCGTACCCAAGTCTTCACGGGCGAGAGCACCAGGGAGCTATCAGCCGGACCCCAAGGGAAAGGTTCACGTTTAGCCCAAGATTATCTAACTGTTTTTATTATCCAATTTATAAAATTATGCTATGTAGCACGGCGCTGGGGGCCATGAGGCCATTCATCATCCATGTGCAATAGGTAGGGGGGGGGGGACAACCGACTATAGTCCATTTCTTTTAGCGATGCATATTTGCACCGACTCGCAGCGGTGCCCTTTTAGCTCGGAAAAGTTTCCTGATCGCTGATTGGTTGGACGAGATAATTCTAACCAATCAGCGATCAGGAAACATTTCCGAGCTAAAAGGGCACCGCTGCGAGTCGGTGCAAATATGCATCGCTAAAAGAAATGGACTATAGTTGCTCTAGGAAGTAAAAATAAGAAAACGGATAGCATAGTTTAAAAAGCCGTTCATGAATGGAAGAGGCAAGGGACAGGGACAGTGCCCTTGAGGCTAACCATATATCAATATGATCAGGCCCAAGACTCCCTCAACAAGTTAGGACCAGGGAAAGCCAGGCAATGGCTGCTAATGACTCATCAGATAGACCTATAGGCTCCCTCAAGCCCCGCATCCTTAGCTCAGAAGGATAATGAGGTTGAGCACACTAAAAGAAATTATTAAGCTCGGACGGGACTCGAACCCCAGTCCAGTAGATCATCAGGCAGGGATGTTTCCAATAGGCCACAACGAAAAATGAAAGTGAGAATGGAGGTAAAGTAAAAACACTAAAAGAATGCTTACAATACACCTGCACTACTCCTACTTACGCTAGCCAGGTGTTTCATTGATCAGTGATTTAAATCCACAAAGAAGAGGTTATTGTTGGAGATGGCCATCAAATGAGGATACGAAATTAACTGTGATTCTGACAGGATCAAATAGGAGTCCCAAACAACGCAAGAGATAATGTTATCTATTTTGGATTTACAAAATTAACTTTATTTTTCTCTTTTTCCTACAACTTTTATTTAGTTTCTTCCATTTCCTCTAAATAATAAATACCAAGTGTCTGGTTATATACATAAATACACATATATTTCTTTCCAATCACGCTAAGCGGCAATGCCAGACTTATAATCATTCGGTCTCTCCCCATCCCTAGGGATGAGGATAGAGAGTAGTCATACGCTGGTGCGAGGAGATAAACGAGAGAAAGGGGGTAAGGCGTGGGAAGGGTTAAATCCTAGGAGGATTAATATTCTTCCTCCAGGGTTAAATCTGTGTGCAAGTGTATGCATATATAAATATTTAGCCTTTTTCGACGGGTCACGTACACCAGTCAAATATATTTTGACACCCGTAATAAGACACAATAAGAGAGAGAGAGAGAGAGAGAGAGAGAGAGAGAGAGAGAGAGAGAGTTGTTCACCATTGCTACAAAACGAAGCAGTATTCAGCATTAATATAAGCTGACACACAATGTAGGTAAATACTTACATAAGTATTAAAAAACAAAAGAAAAAAAAAACTTGCATAAACACGAAACTAACAAACAGAAACTAGATCCTTGCCTCCAGGGAATATGATAAAGGAACTAAGAGGCGAAGAGACAAAGAAATCCTAAAAACAAAGTCACAAAGAACAAACAAAAGGAATTGTAGGAGGCTTATCCAGCATTAAAAAAAAAAAAAAAAAAAAAAAAAAAAAAAAAAAAAAACCTTTAATAATATGGCAACATCACAAAGAAAAATATACAATAAAGGTCGCTTATGAATGGCAGAGTTAAGGGACAGTGACAGTGCCCTAGAGACTGACTATATATCCATAGGATCAGCGCCCAAGCACCCTCTCCACCTAAGCTTGGACCAGGGAGAACCAGCAATGGATGCTGATGACCCAGCAGGGAGACCTATAGGCTTCCACAGGCCCACCATCCTTAGCTCACAAGGGTGGTGAGGTTGCAGACACTACAAGAGACTATCGAGCTTGAGCGGGTCTCGAACCCCAGTCCTGCAGATCGCTAAGCAGAGACGTTTCCGAGACTACCATAAAGCATAAAATGGATTTAATAAGCACCATCTAAACAAATACAAGATACAGTATATGATTTTAAAAAACTTGAACACACAAACAACCAACAGACACAAAAACAACATATATATATATATATATATATACATATATATATATACATATATATATATATATACACATATATATATATATATATATATATATTTTTAAACATATGTCGTTTCCCGCGTTCGTAACCTTGTGTTTGTGCGTACGTGCGTGTGTGTGTGTGTGTATAATGTAATTTTTTTAATATTTTAATCTTTTATCTTCCTAAGGCTTTATAATTATATCTTTTTTTCGCTATACTTTTTGATGGTTTTGTGTTATATATATATATATATATATATATATATCGCACAAAACCATCAAAAAGTATAACGAAAAAAAAAATATAATTCTATAAAGCCTTAGGAAGATAGAACAGATTAAAATATTAAAAAATTTACACTTTACACACACACACACACGCACACACACACACACACACACACGCACGTACGCACAAACACAAGGATACGAAGGCGGGAAACGACCCTCTTGTTTGAAAGGTCAAGTGTTTTGGAACACCTCTTTCCAGGTGAACTACATCCGGCATAGGTTTTTATGTCAAAAATCTCACGTGCTTGAGATGAGGTACTCGTGCGTGTGTGCGTGCGCGCGTATGTTATCACTTCATAATTTAAAGGACTTACAGTACATTTATATGTATATGTTCAACATTTTAAGCATCGTATGTATGTATGTATGTATGTATGTGATCACTCCATAATTTAAAGGACTTACATTTATATATACTTATTTAATCTTTTAAGTATTGTATATTTTTATTATGAAATACATACAATAACATACAGGAGTGTGAATATCAGAGGTTGTACTTATATACACACACACACACACACATATATATATATATATATATATATATATATATATATATGTATGTATGCATGTATGTATGTATATGATCACTTCATAATTTCAATAGCTTACATATATAAATTAGTAATCATTGAAGAATGAAGAAGTACCGAATTAAAACTTCAAGATAGAGATGAATGGCGAAATCTAACTGAGGCGTAGATGATGAAGATGATGATGAATTAATGAATATTTTTGTTATGAAATACAGACAATAAAATACAGGAGAGTAAATATCAAGATTTATGTATTATCTTTTATCATATATATATATATATATATATATATATATATATATATATATATATATATATATGTGTGTGTGTGTGTGTGAGAGATTATATAAAAGAGGAATCATATATAAATACGTGCACACAAGTATATTAAAATATAAAAACACATACATATGTACATATATACAAGAGATACCTTGAAATTAAAAAAGAATAAACGGACATGTACGTATGTATAAATGATTTATTTACACACACGCACACATATATATATATATATATATATGTGTGTGTGTATATATATATATATATATATATATATTCATGATATAAGATTGTATTACGTTCATAAGTGTGCGTGTTCTTGCACTAAGTATTACACCACATAAAAACCAGAGAGAGAGAGAGAGAGAGAGATAGAGAGAGAGAGAGAGAGAGAGAGAGAGAGAGAGAGAGAGAGAGAGAGAGAGAGAGAGGGGGGGGGGTAAAAGTAGAAAAATATACTTTTTATTCCTGTCACACTCTTGTACTCTAACAATCCTCCATAAAAAGTGGATTTAATTCAGTTCTTTTACATGTTATCATTATTAAGAGAGAGAGAGAGAGAGAGAGAGAGAGAGAGAGAGAGAGAGAGAGAGAGAGTCTAAATATTTAATAAAATATGGTAAACAAAAATTAAAACATAGAAGCGAAAGAGAAAACATTTAATAAAAGTTCGTAAAAGTTAAAACATGAAGTAAAAACAAACTTTTTCTTATTACAGTGATATTAATTCCGAAACAGCACCTTGCCTTCAATGTAAGTGTGACGTGGTTCGGCATATATTACTTCACCTTATGCCTAAAGATGACTACATTTATATTAAATGTGCTGTATAAGAGCGTTACACTATATGAAAAAACATGGAAGTAATGGACCAGTCTCAAAATTAATTAGAAGACGTAAAGGATGCAAACACAATTATACATATATACAGTAAGTATACTGAATATACATATACATAAAATATATGAACGCACACACATAATCACACATCTCCCTTATACAACAAAGAGCAAATGTCATATATATACATATATATATATATATATATATATATATATATATATATATATATATATATATATATATATATATATAAACATATATATATATATATATATATATATATGTTTATATATATATATATATATATATATATATATATATATATATATATATATATTGGTCACGCTCAGCTCTCCTCGGCCCTCGGGTAGGAGAGTGAGTAGTCATACCTTGGTGAGAGGGATGCTTGTGTATGCGCATGTGTGCATATATATTTAAATATTAAGCCGTGATTTTTTACGGGTCGCATACAATACACACACACACACACACACACACACACACACACATATATATATATATATATATATATATATATATATATATATATACAGTATATATATATATATGTATATATATATACAGTATATATATATATATATATATATATATATATATAAATATATATATATATATACATATATAAAATGTGTGTATGTGTGTGTATCATTATGCGTTGAAAAATAAGACGTTTCGTGAAAAAAACGTTTATAATTATTAGCACTGAATTTCAAATTCGCAGCTTCATGGACACTAAGATTTCTTAGGATTTCTCAGTTTTAATAATAGAATTACTTACCATACACCTGTTCAGTGGCTACTTTCCTCTTGGTAAGAATAGAAGAGACTCTTTAGCTATGGTAAGCAGCTCTTCTAGCAAGAGGACACTCCAAAAATCAAACCACTGTTCTCTAGTCTTGGGTAGTGCCATAGCCTCTGTACCATGGTCTTCCACTGTCTTGGGTTAGAGTTCTCTTGCTTGAGGGTACACTCGGGCACACTATTCTATTTTATTTCTCTTCCTCTTATTTTGTTAAAGTTTATTTAGTTTATATGGGAGATATTTATCTTAATGATGTTACTCTTCTTGAAATAATTTTTCACTTTTTCCTTTCCTCACTGGGCTATTTTCCCTGTTGGAGCCCCTGGGCTTATAGCATCCTGTTTTTCCAACTAGGGTTGTAGCTTAGCAAGTAATAATATAATAATAATAGTAGACACTCATCCTCTGGGAGTGACATAGCTGCTACTTTTACTACTAGTAGCAGTATTACTACTGCTACTACTTTTTCTATAATGAGCGTTATTGTTCATGGTGTATAGACACACTGTTAAAAAACCTTGATGTTGTTACTGTCATTAACATATTTTATTTTACCTTGTTTTCTTTCCTTACTGGGCTATTTTCACTGTTGGGGTCCCTGGGCTTATAGCATCCAGCTTTTCCAACCGGGGTTGTAACTTAATAATAATAATAATAATAATAATCGGAAATTCTCCGTAAAAATATACTGTTCTTAGCCGTATTTCAGTAAAACTCAGGCGACCGTAATCTTACATAGTTTGTTATTATATTTTAACGGTTGGTGACCGTAATATCACTCCTTAACGTCAATATATTCGTTTTTAAAACGATAAAAATCTTGGAATAAAAGTTGCCAGGCATTTACCGGTTTTTATTATTATTTTTAACAGTGCAACAACACAATTTTCCATTAATCTTTAAGTAAGTTCTTCTGCCATTCTTCTTTATTTCATCTGTATTAATCATTTTATTCATCGTTAACCATGATAATTGCGACGTCAGATTAGATGAACTAATCAGTAATTAATATGATTGGTTATTATAGAGATCCCATAATTAGTACAATATTGTGAAGTATAATTTCACTGTCTAGTGAATCATATATCATCAAACCATCATAGAGCTGGGATTAAATGAACGAATTTGGGCTGTATAGCATAGCGCTGGGGCCTGTGAGGCCAATCAACGCCTAAGTGCAACTGGGGTAAATACTAGAGTTGTTATACTATGATGTATAAGATGAAAAAGGTTGGAGACCAAGATGAAAGAAATGAACAAGAAGCAAAAAAGATAGAAAGCGAGTAAGGGTTATATTGGAAACGCCCTTGTCTAGCGATCTGCCGGACTGGGGTTCGAGTCTCGCTCAAGCTCGATAGTTCCTGGTTGTGTCTGCAACCCCAATATATTTTTTTCTTAAGGCTCCTTATGAATGGAAGAGGCAAGGGACAGTGACAATGTCCTAGCTAGCAGGATAATGCCTTAGACTGACCATATATACATATGATCAGCGCCCAAGCCCTCTCCACCCAAGCTAGGACCAGGAAGGGCCAGGCAATGGCTGCTGATAACTCAGCAGACAGACCTATAAGCTCCCCCAAACCTCCCATCATTAGCTCCCAAGGATGGTGAGATTGCAGCGACCAAAAGAACTAACGGGTTTGTGCGGGACTAGAACCCAAGTCTGGCGATCACCAGGCAAGGACTCTACCAATAAGTCACCACAACCCTTGTGAGTAAAGGATGGGGGATTAGAGGGTGTCCATAGGACTACTTGCTAAGTCATTAGCAGCCATTGCCTGGCCTTTCCTGACCGTAGCTTGGGTGCTGATCATACGTATACATGCTCAGTCTCTAGGGCATTGTCCTGCTAGCTAGGGCAATGTTACTGTCCCTTACATCTGCCATTCATGAGCGGCCTTTAGACCTTTAAAGTGCAGATAAGATCCGAAGGAACGGTGCAAAGACCTTTAATAATGACTATTCTATACACCATGTCCTATAGCACCCCCTCTTACCCCCTTACGAAGCCATCGACCAGCGACACACCACCAATCTTTCGCACACGTGACTACAAATACCTTCACTTATCAAATCAAGAACTGTAAACACGTTCGTACGTGATCCATTCACCTACAAATGACGACCCCGTCATGAACCCATTCACCTAGAAGTGATTTTCCACAATGATTCAAAGAAGACGAGAAGCTATTTCTCAAGGTCCTTTTGTAAAAGAATCCGTTTGAATGTGTTCTGTTATTCCTTTCAATGAAACCGATTAGCATAACGATGTGAACAGTCCTCCGGGCGATTAGGCATTACAGGTAGTCACCCCCCCCCCCACCATGGCCTTTTCATAACCATCTACTTAATCTTGCTTTCAATGGAAAGGGATTTTAATAAGCGAAGCTATGACCATCACAACAGGTGTCTTCTCATCCTCCTACAACAACAATAACAACAACAACAACAACAACAAATGCCGCCGTTTCTAGTCCACTGCAGGACAAAGGCCTCAGACATGTCCTTATTCATGTCTGGGGTTTAGTCAGTTTTCATCATCACGCTGGCCACTGCTAAATGGTGATGGTGGGAGACTTTAGTCAGATCGCTCACAGCAAACCAACCTATTATGGATGGCACTAAATAGTACAGCTTTGCTGTTCATGGCGACACACAAACCCTTTCACCACGTTAAAGGAACCCGCCTCAGAAAGGGTTCTTCTTCATATCTAACGATAAATCTGTTTTCTCGCCAATCTTGCATATTCTGATATTGGCAATGTTCTAACAAATAGTCCTTTCGTTATTCCAAAATAAAAAGAAAAAACTTTCTTACACTAAAAATTATTCATCCTAATCTCCCTTATATCATGAAGAGCAAGTGTCTAGCAATCAATTAATAATTCAATATATATTATATATATATATATATAATATATATATATATATATAATATATATATATACATATATATATATGTATATATATATTATATATTTATATATACACACAAACATAAGCACTCACACACACACACACACACACACACACATATATATATATATATATATATATATATATATATAAATATGCATATATATATATATATATATATACAAATAAACACACACACACATATATTCTTTCCGGTCACACTCATCTCTCCGTACCTCGGGTAAGAGGGAGAGAGAGAGTAGCCATACCCTGCAGAGAGGGGTGTGGCTATGAGTGCATACATATTCATCTAAATATTTAGGCGTCCTTTTGACGGGTTGCGTATACTAGTATATTAAAATTATAATACAGATAAACTAAATACACAAAACCATTGTACTCCCATTAGAATTAAGATATATTGATAAAGGCATCTACCTCCCATTAACCCTAAATATACTGATAGAGACATTATACTTTGAATGGGCATATAAACCCTACTCTCTTCCCATTAAAAGTAGATTTTCTACAACAATAAATTCTCCCCACCATACGGCATCTTATTTGCTAAAGACCCCGATTTCTCGTAAAACTCAGCCAAGAGGAAAGAAATTCTTAAATAACTCTTACAGGTTTTGGGTTATCTCCATCACTCGGCCTCGCTTCTTCTTTTTCTCCTTTGTGCCACTGAGGCGGGGTGGGGGGGGGGGGGGGGGAAGCCAGCCTCGACTTGGTGCCGGTCCCAAGCCCGGGTAAAAATGGGGAGGGTTGGCGGCGGGGAAAAGCATCCGGTCATGGAAAATTACCCAAAACCAATATGGCCAGTGGAAATTGTGGAAATTGTGAGATCACTCGGTCTCGCTATTCTAACTTACTTCTCTTATTCTGATTTTTTTCATGTTTCTATAGTTTATATATGAAAGATCTATTTTGATGTTGTTATTGTTTTTGAAATATTTTTTCCAATTGTTGATTACTTGCCTTACAGTTTATCTACTTCCTTATTTCCTTTCCTAACTGGGCTGTTTTTCCTTGTTGGAGCCCTTGGGTTTATAGCGTCCTGCTTTTCCAACTAGGCATGTAGCTTAGCTTGTAATAATAATAATAATAATAATAATAATAATAATAATAATAATAATAACACGTGAGGAAAGTCTATATAAAAGATCTCCCTACGATAGGATGAAATTCTGTGAATATTCTACAATCCAGAACTCTTGAGTAACTATGAATTTTAGGCGTCTTCGAATTAATTTTTGACTGTTAGCATTAGCCAGAAGGAAAAACTGTATACAAATAAAAATGTCATGAAAAAATAAAAAAGATATCTGTATAGGAAAGTAACATTATATATTAAGCCCTTGGGCTTATAGCATCTTGCTTTTCCAACTAGAGTTGTAGCTTAGCTAGGAATAATAATAATAATAATAATAATAATAATAATAATAATAATAATAATAATAATAATAATAGAAGTGAAAATTATTTTGGTTATCAACATATGATAAAAGGACACCACAGAAAAGAGCTTCAATATTTTTTTAAAAATCCATTAACAACATTAAAACAAATAATTAATATATAGACTAAATAAGACTTAAGTCAGCCTGTTCAATATAAAAACATTTGCTGCAAGTTTGAACTTATGAAGTTCTACCGATTCAACTACCCGATTAGGAAGATCATTCCACAACTTGGTCACAGCTGGAATAAAACTTCTAGAACATTGTGTAGTATTGAACCTCATGATGTAGAAGGCCTGACTATTACAATTAAATGCAGGCCTAGAATTACGAACAGGATGGAACTGTCCAGGAAGATTTGAATGTAAAGGATGACCAGAAATATGAAAACTTATATACAAGTTACATAACGTACTAATTGAACGACGGTGCCCAAAATTTTATAGACCGTAAGGAGTTTGGGGTAGGAAGGGTTGAATTTGCGTGTGCATATATCTATCTAAATATATACCCATCCATTTTTTGACGGGTCGCGTACACTAGGAATAATAATGATGCCAGCACCCTCTAGCCCTTCAACCAGTCAGCAAGTACACCGAACGTAATCTCGAGTAACAAACGAAGTCATCACAGCGTGACCCACAAACCAAAAGTGACAACATCAACTATGAATGGGAAATAATCCTCCGCAAATTTCCCTGAAGAGCAAATCCCGTGAATCCCCAAATGGCATGATAAATCCTCTTACTTCGACGGGAGAGAGGGATTTAGAAGGGATTTAGCAGCAAGTCAAGACCGGATTATGATCTAAGGGGAAAATCTACGGGAAAGAATCGTCTTTTTACAACATCTGGAGGGTTTTCTTCAATAAGAGAAAGAGCAAATTGGTGATAATGACGTATGAAGGAGGGGGAAGGGGAAGGGGAAGGGGAAGGGGAGGGGTAGGGGAAGGGGATTATGAAAACCCTCATCCCCCTTCCCCAACTTCCCCTCCCTTCAGGTGAAAATATTTAAGATAGTACTTCAAATAAACACTAACAAGAGGATGAGGACATCAATGGAAACAAGCGTAGGTGTGTGTGTGTCAGATAAGGACCAAAACTTCCCCCACCCCCTTCTATGGGGGGGGGGGGGGGTTAGAGGAAGGGGAGAACCTCAACTCATGCAACGCCAGGTCACAAAAATAAATCAATGATGGTTCTCGAAATTCAGGGGGATATAACTATCTATTTTTATTTTATAAAAGGGGCAAGTGTTTAGAAGCTCCCCTTTTAGCATGAACGGGAGGGGGGAGGGAGGGTTATGAGGGGGAGGGAGATAAGGGGGAGGGGGGAACAATAACAATCTTTTATAATAAAAATAAATATTCATATGAATATTAAACATGGAATAAATGAAAATTATTTGCATGAATATTAAAAATTGAATTAAATGAAAATTATTCAGATGAATATGAAAGATTGAGTAAACATTATACAGATGAGTATTAAAAATGAAATAAACCAAAACGATTCAGATGAATATTAAAGGTTGAATGAATAAACGTTATACAGATGAGTATTAAAAATGCAATAAATAGAAATTATTGAGATGAATATTAAAAATGAAATAAACAAATTATTCAGATCAATATCAAAGATTGAATGAATAAAAATTATTCAGATTAATATTAAAAAGGTAAAAAATAAACATTACTCAGCTGAATATTAAAGAATGAATGAATACACATTATTCAGATGAATATTAAAAAGTTAAAAATAACATTATACAGATGTATGGTCAAAATTTATGAAATAAAAATTATTTATATAAATATAAAAAGTTTAATAAATAAACATTATTCAGATGAATGTTGAATATTGAATAAATAATTATTCAGATAAATGTTAAAAATTGAATAAATAATTATTCAGATGAATGTTAAAAATTGAATAAATAATTATTCAGATGAATGTTAAAAATTGAATAAATAATTATTCAGATGAATGTTAAAAATTGAATAAATAGTTATTCAGATGAATGTTAAAAATTGAATAAATAATTATTCAGATGAATGTTAAAAATTAAATAAATAAATATTCAGATGAATGTTAAAAATTAAATAAATAATTATTCAGATGAATGTTAAAAATTGCATAAACAAAATTGATTTAGATGAAGATAAAAAAATACAATATACAAAAATAGTTCAGATGAATTTAAAAAAATAAAAACATAATAGAAGGAACGTGCTCACGACCAAGTGGGGAAAGGGAATGGCGAAACCTGTTGCGTAAATAAAGAGGGGGGCAGACTCCCCTGTGTAAATAGTATTACAAGGTGGAGAGGTGGATTTCAAAGAAAAGGCGAGAGGATTAGGCCCAAGTGAAGATTTCTCAGGAAAAGCTATCTCTAAATCCCCCCCAAAAATATTCAGAAAATACATGTTCTTAATTCTAAATAAGAAACAAAAGTGTTTGTGTTGTTGTTGTTATTATTATTGCTTTTACTGTCGTTATTGTTAGTTTTATGAGTTAAGATTAGTAAAAAACAATGCAAGCGCAATTTAAGATCTCCTCTAATTACTATCATTATTACTATTATTATTATCAATTATGATTATCATTATCATTATTATTATTAATCACCATCATTATCATTTTTATTATTACTATTATCATTATTATTATTATTATTATCATCATTAATATTAATATTAACATTATTATTATTATTAATATTATTATTATTATTAATATTATTATTATTATTATTATTATTATTATTATTATTATTATTATTATTATTATTAGCTAAACTACAACACTATGGCTGTAAGAGCAGGATGCTATAAGCCCGAGGGCTCCGACAGGGAAAATAGCCCAGTGAGGAGAGGAAATAAAGAAATGAGTAAACTATATGTGAGAAGTAATGAATAAAGAATTATAAACATATTTAAAGATCAGTAACAACGTTAAGATAGATCTGTCATTTACAAACTATAAAAACAAGCTCTTGTCAACAACAACAACAACAACAACAAAACATTCACTGAAAGTATGAGTAATACGTTTTATTATTATTTTTCATTATTAATCACTACGTAAACCAAACTTATCTCTCTCTCTCTCTCTCTCTCTCTCTCTCTCTCTCTCTCTCTCTCTCTCTCTCTCTCTCTTCGGCGTCAATGACTTTACATGTCAGGATGTCAGAAAACCTCAAATTAATTAATTAATTAATCAATCTCTCTCTCTCTCTCTCTCTCTCTCTCTCTCTCTCTCTCTCTCTCTCTCTCTCTCTGCGTCAATGACCTTACATGTCAGGATGACAAAAAACCTCAAATTAATTAATCAATCTCTCTCTCTCTCTCTCTCTCTCTCTCTCTCTCTCTCTCTCTCTCTCTCTCTCTCTCTCTCTCTGTCTGCGTCAATGACCTTACATGTCAGGATGCCAGAAAACCTCAAATTAATTCATAATTCTCTCTCTCTCTCTCTCTCTCTCTCTCTCTCTCTCTCTCTCTCTCTCTCTCTCTCTCTCTCTCTCTCTCTCTCTGTATGTATGTATATATATATATTATATATATATATATGTATATATATGTATATATATATATATATATATATATATATGTATATATATATACACACACATATATATATAGATATAAATATACATACATACATATATATATATATATATATATATATATATATCACAACAACAATAGCAACAGCAACAACAACAACAACAACAACAGCACCAAGGAGATTGAGGATAAACTAATTACTTTCATTGAAATCCCAAGGAATGCTGGAATTATACGCCCCTGGAATCCTAGCAAGAGAGAAGGATTTCGAAATGTGCGCTGGAATGCCTCTCGAAACCCGGCTTTTAAAATGGAATTAAAGATAGGCCAACGAACTGGTCTCGAAACCGAAGCATGACATGGTTTCAAAGCTAACCAAAGGAAGGGCTGGAAAACCGGACACAGAAAGGGTTTCTAAACACGGTAAAAAGCTTTTTGAAATAAGGGTTTCGAAACCAGATAAGTAAAGAGATGGTTTCTTGACATGTTCTGTAACCCTCTCCCCCGTCTTCATCTTCCTCATCCAAAAATGAAATGCTGGAGGAGGAGGAGGAGGAGGAGGAGGAGGAGGAGGGAGGGCGAAGGGAGGGGGAGGGGGTGGAGGAGGGTGGATGGGGAGGGGGGGAGGAGAAGGAGAAGGGAAGGAGGGGGAGGGGGGGGAGGGGAGAGAGAGACTATCCTAATAAGCTCTTGCTAATGAGATTATTTCAGATGACGTATTATTATTATTATTATTATTATTATTACTAGCCAAAGCCAAAGCTATAAGCCCAAGGGCTCCAGCAGGGAAAAATAGCCCAGTGAGGAAAGGAAATAAGGAAATAAATAAACGATATCAGAAGTAATGAAAAAAAAATAAAAATAATTATTTTAAAATATTTGACATTGAAACAATCTCCAATAGATTTAGTAGATATGAGAACAAAGTCCTCAGAAGGATATTGGGAGTTAAATGGCAGTACAGGATTAGAAATGAAACTATAAGAGATCACTCGAGTGCCATATGTGGATGAGATCAGGATGAGGGGTAGATGGAGATGGTTTGGGCATGCTCTTCGCGCTCCCCAAGAGAGATTAGTTCACCAACAATCAGCTGGGCTCCTCAAGGCACTAGAAGAGTTGGAAGACCTAGGCCTACATGGCTGAGGAACATGAAGCGCGAAGTAGGAGACGAAGAATGGGAAAGTCTTGAATTAAAATCTCAAGATAGAGATGACTAGCGAAATCTAACCGAGGTCCTTTGCGTCAATAGGCGCAGGAGATGATGATGATGATTTAAAAAAAAAAAAAAAAAAAAAAAAAAAAAAAAAAAAAAATAATAATATATACTGTAGACTAAAAGTGACTTATATCACAATGTTTTAAATCTTAAAACGGCATTTCTTTGCCACACTGAAAATGAAAATCCTATTTCATACAAATAAAATAACCTTTTTTATTTAAAAGTACGCTTTTTATGTTAATAAAAAGACCTTGCTTTTATATTTGCGAGAATATTAATATGAAAATAACTAAGCTTTTTTATCTATCTCTAGGCATAATTTTTCATACTACAGTAGTAATGGATTTCATGTTCATATTTTGGAATTATAACATTTCGTTGCATTTTACATATCGCAAAAGAGACGCATATTTGTTTGTATGATAAAAATGCATATTTACATACATTTAATTCATTCTTCATGTTTTCAAGATCGGAGACTTATTTCTTATTTGATAAATGTATAAAATAAAGTATAGTATTTTATAAAAAGTAAAATAGGTTTGATGTACAAAAGAACCTATATCTTTTGATAAATGTAAAAAAAAAATAAAGTATTTTATAAAAATATAAAAAGGTTCGTGATTCAAAAGAACTTACACGTTTTGATAAATGTAAAAAAAATTAAAAAATGTTCAAGGTTCAAAACTTACATGTTTTGATAAACGTAAAAAATAAAGTATAGTATTTTATAAAAAGTAAAATACGTTTGAGGTACAAAAGAACCTACATCTTTTGATAAATGTAAAAGAATAAAGTATAGTATCTTATGAAAAATATAAACAGGTTCAAGGTTCAAATGAACTTACATGTTTTGATAAATGTAAGAGTATAGTATTTTATAAAAATAAAATAAAAAATGTTCTAGGTTCAAAACTTACATGTTTTGATAAATGTGAAAAATAAAGTATATTATTTTATAAAAAAGGTAAAAAAAGGGTTCAAGGTTCAAAAGAACTTATATGTTTTGATAAAAGTAAAAAAATAGGTATAGTATTTTATAGAAAGTAAAAAAAAAAAAGGTTCAAGGTTACAAAAAAAAACCTCACGTTTTGAAAAAAAAAAAAAATATAATAATAATAATAATAAAAATTAAAAAAATTCTAATAGGGGAAAAGTCGAAAGCACTTTACAAGCATGCAAAAAGACGCATATTAAACAAAACGATAAAAAGAGTATAATATTCGTAATTATAAAAATACCCATTTTCAAATTGTAAGACATTATTTCTATTTAGGAAATAAATGCAATATTTTATATATTTTAGAAAACTAATATAATTTTTAAACAGATTTCCTTCGCTTCTTTTAGATAATTCTATTATTTCTAGAGTATATTCCCTTTTACCCCCAAAGGACGTACTGGTACGTTTCACAAAAGCCATCCCTTTACCCCCATGGACGTACCGGTACGTCCTTGCAAAAAAATGCTATAAAAATTATTTTTTTCATATTTTTGATAATTTTTTGAGAAAATTCAGACATTTTCCAAGAGAATGAGACCAACCTGACCTCTCTATGACAAAAATTAAGGCTGTTAGAGCAATTCAAAAGAAATATACACCAAAATGTGCTGGGAAAAAAGTAACCCCTTGGGGGTTAAGGGTTGGAAATTTCCAAAAAGCCTGGGGGTAAAAGGGTTATTTCTAACCCAAAAAAATAATCATAATAAATTTCTGATATTTTAGAAAAATAGGTGAAAAATACAGAGAGATTTGCCATGTTAATTTTAGATAATTATATTATTTCTAGGATATTTTCCTAATTCTATTAATACATAAATAAAATTCCTAATGAATTTTAGATATTTTAGAAAAAGTAAAATAATTTCTAAACAGATTAACTTTGCCTCTTATAAATAATTCTACTATTCCTAGGATATCTATTTAATGCTAACAAAAAATTAAAACAAATAATAAATTTTAGACATTTTAGAAAAAAATGTAAAATTTTCCCTGTTTTAAATTGGAAAAACGTGGCTCCCGGCCTTTCAGAAACAATAAAATTCAAAGACACCAAAAATCCCCAAAACCCTCATTAATATCTTACAAATAAATTAATCATGAATTAAAACATTTATTTTGGCCTAATGCATTATGATTGACTTTCCCATCTGGGAGGCATTTCTTTGCATTGTCTATAATCTTTTTACTGACGTTTTTTAAATAATTTCATCGCTCTTTGATCAAATATTTATATTTGTCTTTATTCAGATGTTTATATTTCTCTTGATTCAGATGTCTATATTTCTCTTGATTTAGATATTTATATTTCTCTTTATTCAAATATCTATATTTCTCTTTATTCAGATATTCATATTTCTCTTTATTCAAATATTTATATTTCTCTTTATTCAAATATTTATATTTCTCTTTATTCAGATATTTATATTTCTCTTTACTCACATATGTATATTTGTCTTTATTCAAATATTTATATTTCTCTTTATTCAGATATTTCTATTTCTCTTCATTTAAATAGTTATACTTCTCTTTATTCAGATATTTAAATTTATCTTTATTCAAATAATTACATTTCTCTTTATTCAAATATCTATATTTCTTTGTATTCAAATACTTATATCTCAGTCTTATCCACTAGTTATTTTTTGTTTTTGTACTTTTTCTGCACAAATGTTTACTAATTTTGAATAATAATAATAATAATAATAATAATAATAATAATAATAATAATGATAAATCATAAACCTTCAAATGAAGAATCTATCATTTTCTCTAAAAAGAAAAGTATTTAATCAGCTGGACCTACCCGTATTAACTTATGCATCAGAAACTTGTAGTCTTATTAAACCCTTAAACCATAAGCTAGATACAGCTCAAAAGAGTTATGGGAAAAAATTATAATGAATATAACACTAAGAGACTGAAAAAGAAGAACATGGATAGGAAGGCAAATTAAAGTAGAGGATATTCTAACAACATGTAAGAATAAAAAATGGACATGGACAGGATATATAGTGAAATGACAGACAATGGACATTAAGAATAACAGAATGGGTCCTTAGATATTGCAAAAGAAGCAGATTAAAGAAGAGAAGACGATGACTAGACGAGCTAAGAAAGTTTACTGGTGTCTACTGGTTCAGAAAGACTATAAACAGACAAGTGGAAGGATATGTCTGAGGTCTTTATCCTGCAGTGGATTAGTAACGGCTGATGATGAATTTTCTGGTCGAATTAAATCTAAATATATACACATTTTGAATATTTTTCAAAACATAAATATCGCGATATTTAGTTGTATATTTAATAAAATTACACGTGAAATTTTGTTACGGATTAAGAATAACTTGCATAAAAAAAAAAAAAAATTCCTCAACTTATCAGCTATTTTGAGCCTGAATTTAATCAGAAAAACAGTTAGATATTTCAAGTTATTTTGTTGCCAATTATGGCAGCATTCATAATGAAAGCTGAAAGACAGATAAATCTATGAAAAAGATTTAGAAATATTTTGAATACGAAATTATGGGGAATTTCACTCTACAACAAATACAAAAAGAAGGAGAATAAGAAGAAGAAGAACAACAACAACAACAATAACAACGACGACGACGACAACAACAATATTAATAATGTTAAAAAAAAATTTCTTTTGAAAAGTCTCTAATATATCCAACAATCCCATTCTGGTCTTCCATATTCTCCTATATTTTTTCATCTATAGCAGAGCGTAGCCTCAGGCCACAAACTCCATTTCAAAGTCTAAGTGAAGTTCAAGAAGTTGTCTTGAGGAAGGTCATAGTCTCTCTCTCTCTCTCTCTCTCTCTCTCTCTCTCTCTCTCTCTCTCTCTCTCTCTCTCTCTCTCTGATCATCCAAGACTGGAAGATGCAAAATACACCGGAAGATGCATTAGCAACTCTCTGGTGGATATAAGAGGTGCCTCACACTGAGGGACCTGGGGGAACCCAAACAAAAAATAAGGTAAAATAAGGTAATATAAGGTAAGGCTCTCTCTCTCTCTCTCTCTCTCTCTCTCTCTCTCTCTCTCTCTCTCTCTCTCTCTCTCTCTCTCTCTCTCTATAGAAGAATCACAATCTACAGTAGTTACCGGGATAGGAAAGGTACAGTCGGACACAGGAATTTATGGCAAACCTCGCTCTGAGGAGGAGCACCCGGTCACACCCTTACTGCGAGGCAAATACCTGCATTTAACCTAACCCATCTCTCCCTACTGCATCTCTTTTGTTACCCGCCACGTAGTAAGGGTATGAAAGGGTGCATTTCCTCCGAGCGAGGTGTGCCATAAATTCCTGTGTCCAACTGTACGTTAAAAGTGCTTTGAAAACCGTAAGTGCCACTTTTATTCGACGTAAGGGTTCATCATCACGGCATATAATCAAAAGAAAGACTTCAAGCAAGATTCTCATTACAGGCCATCCCAAGCTCACTAACTCAAAACTATAGGGCTAGAACTCCCGAGCCACGGAATGCGAGTCAGGAACATTTCCAATAGGCTGGCCCAACCTTTACATACAGTTGGTTCACCTTAGTTTAATTGTGAAAACAATCAATGCGACATGGGAGGAATATGCCATGTTAAGGGTTGTGGGGGCCTGTTGATAACGTCCTTGCCTGGTGATCCCCAGGCTCTGGGTTCGAGTCCTGCTCAAAAACGTTAGCTCCTTTTGTCGCTGTAACCACACCATCTTTGTGAGCTAAGGATGTGGGGTTTGGAGGAGCCTATAGGTCTATCTGTCAAGTCATCAGCAGCTTGGTAGGGGAGGGGCTTGGGCACTGATCACATGTATGTGTATATATAATATATATTATATATATATATATATATATATATATATATATATATACATATATATATATATATATATATATATTATATATATATATATATATATATATATATATATATATATATATAGGGTCAGTGTCCAGGGCATTGTCCTGCTCGATAGGGCAATGCCACTGTCCCTTACCTCTGCCGTTCATGAGGGGCCTTTAAAACTTTAAAGAAAACGGGAGGAATTTGAAAAAAAAAATACAAATATGGAAAAATTAAGTTATTCCGCTAATTGATTGATTGATTCGAGGTTTTCGGTCATCCTGACACCTAAGGTCATTGACGCCGATAATTCAGGCAATATAGCTATAAAAACTATAGAGAAAGAGACTTCAGAATTTGACAAGAGATAAATATACACACAGACGCCGAGCCTCACAAGACGAGAGCCCTCAAGGCTAACATACTGGCACTATACTCAGGCACTCTGTCTCTCAGGATCAGCCTGAGTGCCACTCGAATCCATTCAATATTTTGGAGGTCAAAATCCTATTATGTACTGACAACTAAGTAGGTCACACACCGGAAATATAAGAATAGGATACATGAGAGAGAGAGAGAGAGAGAGAGAGAGAGAGGAGAGAGAGAGAGAGAGAGGAGAGAGAGAGAGAGAGAGAGATATTTTTTCTCAATAATTGTAAAAAGTTGCTTAGATGCAATAATGATTCATATCAATATGCAATCAATTTCTATGAGAGAGAGAGAGAGAGAGAGAGAGAGAGAGAGAGAGAGGAGAGAGAGAGAGAGAGAGAGAGAGAGAGAGAGAGAGAGAGAGAGAGAGAAATTTTTTCTCAATAATTGTAAAAAGTTGCTTAGATGCAATAATGATTCATATCAATATGCAATCAATTTCTATGAGAGAGAGAGAGAGAGAGAGAGAGAGAGAGAGAGAGAGAGAGAGAGAGAGAGAGAGAGAGAGAGAGAGAGAGAGAGAGAGAGAGATATTTTTTCTCAATAATTGTAAAAAGTTGCTTAGATGCAATAATGATTCATATCAATATGCAATCAATTTCTATGAGGAGAGAGAGAGAGAGAGAGAAAGAGAGAGAGAGGAGAGAGAGAGAGAGAGAGAGAGAGAGAGAGAGAGAGAGAGAGAGAGAGAGATTTTTTCTCAATAAATGTAAAAAGTTGCTTAGATGCAATAATGATTCATATCAATATGCAATCAATTTCTATGAGAGAGAGAGAGAGAGGAGAGAGAGAGAGAGAGAGAGAGAGAGAGAGAGAGAGAGAGAGAGAGAGAGAGAGATTTTTTCTCAATAAATGTAAAAAGTTGCTTAGATGCAATAATGATTCATATCAATATGCAATCAATTTCTATGAGAGAGAGAGAGAGAGAGGAGAGAGAGAGAGAGAGAGAGAGAGAGAGGAGAGAGAGAGAGAGATTTTTTCTCAATAAATGTAAAAAGTTGCTTAGATGCAATAATGATTCATATCAATATGCCCTTAATTTCTAGAGAGAGAGAGAGAGAGAGAGAGAGAGAGAGAGAGAGAGAGAGAGAGATAATCTAATTTTCATATTTATAATGAAGGGCTTCCAAGGCAAAGTAATGAGATTGAACGTTATTCCACTCAAGTAAGAATCGTATATTTGGCTTCAATAATACTTTAAAAGATTAACCTTTCTGGTAGATGGATGGAAAAACGGATTACTGTAAGTGATTCATGGAAAAAGCAAAAAAAAAAAAAATACAAGACTAGAGAGTGAAAAGATGAAAATGGAAAATGTAATAGGTTAAAATAAACTAGAAATTAATAATGAAAAAAGCCATGACTAGACAAAGAGGGAAAAGATGAAAATGGAAAATGTAATAGGTTAAAATAAACTAGAAATTAATAATGAAAAAAGCCATGACTAGACAAAGAGGGAAAAGATGAAAATGGAAAATGTAATAGGTTAAAATAAACTAGAAATTAATAATGAAAAAAGCCATGACTAGACAAAGAGGGAAAAGATGAAAATGGAAAATGTAATAGGTTAAAATAAACTAGAAATTAATAATGAAAAAAGCCATG
This sequence comes from Palaemon carinicauda, assembly GCF_036898095.1. NCBI lineage: Eukaryota > Metazoa > Arthropoda > Malacostraca > Decapoda > Palaemonidae > Palaemon > Palaemon carinicauda. Next base: position 86,317,405 of record NC_090753.1, on the reverse strand, counting down.
ACTAGACAAAGAGGGAAAAGATGAAAATGGAAAATGTAATAGGTTAAAATAAGGTAGAAATTAATAATAAAAAAAAAAAAAAAACATGACTAGACAAAGAGGGAAAAGATGCAAATGGAAAAGGTAATAGGTTAAAAAAAGCTACAAATTAATAAGGAAAAAAACAAGACTAGACAAAGAGTGAAAAGATGAAGATGGAAAAGGCAATAAGCTAAAATAAGCTAGAAATTAATAAGGAAAAAAATCAGGACTAAATAAAGAGTGAAAATATGAAAATGGAAAATGCAATAAGCTAAAATAAGCTAGAAATTAATAATGAAAAAAAATCAGGACTAAATAAAGAGTGAAAAGATGAAAATGGAAAATGTAACAAGGTAAAATAAGTTAGAAATTAATAATAACAAAAACATGACTAGACAAAGAGTGAAAAGATGAAAAGGGAAAATGTAATAGATTAAAATAAGCTAGAAATTTATAATAACAAAAACCATGACTAGATAAAGAGTGAAAATATGAAAATTGAAAATGTAATAAGCTTAAATAAGCTAGAAATTAATAATGGAAAAAACAGGACTAGACAAAGAGTGAAAAGATGAAAATGGAAAATATAATAGGCTAAAATAAGCTACAAATTAATAATGGAAAAAACAGGACTAGACAAAGAGTGAAAAGATGAAAATGGAAAATGTAATAGGCTAAAATAAGCTAGAAATTTATAAGGAAAACACGGGACTAGATAAAGACTGAAAAGATGAAGAATAAAAATTTAATAAGCTAAAATAAGCTACTAATCAATAATGGAAAAAAGGAAGGGTTAATTACTGAAATAAGAACAAGAGGGACAACCATATAAAAGGACATGGTGCCACAGTACATGCTCCTTTTAAAAAGTATACCTTTGTTTCAACTCACTTGAGAGAGAGAGAGAGAGAGAGAGAGAGAGAGAGGAGAGAGAGAGAGAGAGAGAGAGAGAGGAGGGGGGGGGGGCTTGGGAAAATACAAAATCCCAGACACACACAATAGTGGTCTTTGTCACCCCTAGGGTACACCTTTATCTAGATGGCCACGTTCACACACCTGCACGCTCCCGGAGTGACAACAGGTTGCTCTTTTCAAGAGGCAGGGGGGGGGGGTTTCCACCCCAAGAGGAAGGGGGGGAGGGGGCCTATACGACTCCCCTGAAAATCGGACTACCAACACTTAGAAAAAACCGTAATTTCAATCGGAAATTCTCCGTGAAAAATATACTGATCTCCCCCGTATTTCAGTAAAATACAGGCGACCGTAATTTTACGTTATTTTGTTATCATATTTTACCATTTCCCTGCAAATAGGATTACCAACACTTAGAAAAAAAAACCGTAATTTCAATCGGAAAGTCTCCGGGTAAAAATATACTGATCTCATCCGTATTTCAGTAAAATACAATAGACCGTAATTTTACCTTACTTTGTTATTATATTTTACGACTTCCCTACAAGACACAGTTAGAAAAAAAAAACCGTAATTTTAATCGGAAATTCTCCGTAAAATTCTTATCCGTATTTCAGTACAATACAGGCGACCGTAATTCTAACTTACTTTGTTATTATATTTTACCATTTCCCTGCAAAACGGACTACCAACATTGAGAAAAAAACCGTAATTTCAATCGGAAAGTCTCCGGTAAAAATATACTGATCTCATCCGTATTTCAGTAAAATACAGGCGACCGTAATTTTACCTTACTTTGTTATTATATTTTACGACTTCCCTGCAAGACACAGTTAGAAAAAAACCCTAATTTTAATCGGAAATTCTGCGTAAAAATATACTGATCTCATCCGTATTTCAATAAAATATGGGCGACCGTAATTTTTTCCATACTTTGTTATTATATTTTAAGACTTCCCTGCAAGACACACAGTTAGAAAAAAAAAAAAAAACCATAATTTTAATCGGAAATTCACCGTAAAAATATACAGTATTGATCTCATCCGTATTTCAGTAAAATACAAGCGACCGTAATTTTACGTTACTTTGTTATTATATTTTACGACTTCCCTGCAAAACGGACTACCAACACTTAGAAAAAAAAACCGTAATTTCAATCGGAAATTCTCCGTAAAAATATACTGATCTCATCCGTATTCCAGTAAAATACAATAGACCGTAATTTTACCTGACTTTGTTATTATATTTCGCGGGCTTGTGACCGTAATATCATTCCTTTTCGTCAATATATCCGTTCATTAGAAAGGTAAAAATCCTGGAATAAATATTGCCAGACATTTACCGTTAATTAATGCAAATGTTTACGAGTAAATGGTGCCTCTATACGTCAAGAAAGGGTCAAATAAATTTATTTTTGTATTACAAGGGCTCCCTAAAGGGGGGTTCTCAGAATCCTATGATAATAAGTGAGTGATCCTTGGTATAAGAAGTCGAGCCAGAGGGACCTCCCTGCTATAATAAGACCTTCCATGCAGTAGGATATCACTGTCAGGACTACTACTGTAGTAGTAGGACATCTGTAGGAGATAGGAACTTTCGTGAAGCATATAGACTGACGTATGCAAACACGAAACTATTATTTCTCCGAGATGCAGAAAACGTTCGTTCGTTACTTGAAAGCACTATGTTTATTGGGTATTTGTTTAAAAGACCACGCTCTGTATATGCTCTCAAATTATGCATAGATATTGTTTTCCTCTATTACTTTTTCATAATTTAAAACAATTCGCCACATGAGGAAAAAAAAAAAGAAAAAAAAGAGGCAGCTAGCCTGGTCTCCTCACTAAACGACTTAATACTGGCATCCAGGTCGTTTAGTGAGTAAGCCGGGCTAGTTTTTTCTTATAATTCCATATTTTTTTTTTTAATTCTAACGTGTTTCTCATGTAGCGAATTGTTTTAAATTAAGAAATATAGAGGAAAACAATAGCTTCTCATAATTTGGCAGTATATGGAGAGCGTGGTCTTGTAAACATATACGTTTTATTGTAAATTTCCTTTTCTCGCTGGGCTAATTTTCCCTGTCGGAGCTCCTGGCCGTATAGCATCCTGCTTTTCCAACTAGGGTTGTAGCTTAGCTAGTAATAATAATAATAATAATAATAATAATAATAATAAATAATAAATAATAATAATAATAAATAATAATAATAACAACAACAACAAAAACAACATCAACAACAACAACAACAATAACAATTACAATAATAATAATAATAACCACAACAACAACAACAACAGCAATAATAATAATAATAATAATAATAATAATAATAATAATAATAATAATAGTACTGATTCTTGTGAATTTGGGACGCAGCCCACCAATTATTCTCGACTTAAAAGCAGCTCGCCGTTCCCTCTCTATTTGTGGAAAAATGGAAAACTTGAAAAAATAAATGATGAAATTCGAAAAGGGAAACAGAAAGGAATAAAGAAAAGCACGGTAAAAAGTGGAAGACAGGAATAGAGGGGGGGAAACAATGGAAAGGGAAATGGAGAAAAATGGAAAAAGAAACAGGGCAAAGACGAGATTAAAGGAAATAACGGGGGGGGGGGGGGAAGAAATGGCAAAATCGAAATCAAATAGAATAGGCCTAAAAATGATAGTTACCCCGAATTCTAATAGTTTAAATAAGATATCTATAAAAAACACATATTCAAAATCAAAAAGTACAACATTAGCAGTCAAAGGCAAACTGAAACAGGTCATAATAGGAATCGAAAGACAGACACAAAAAAAAAAAAAAAAAAAAAAACCTTAAACAGTTTATTTCTTCTGCTCCCACAAAAAAAAAAGGATTTCTGGTCAAAAAAAAAAAAAAAAATACACACCAGTTTATTTCTTCTGGTCTCAAGTTTCCATAGGCAGTAAGAATCCACGTGTCTGAGGACACATGGCTTCAGGATCTGTTTCTGGTTCGGAGTAGGGAAATGAGACGGGGGGAAAGTAAGAAGGAATTGAAGGACTACAAAGGCTAAAACGAGAAACATTATGAAAATAAGTTTCATTACTCTAATAATAATAATAATAATAATAATAATAATAATAATAATGATACGACTCTATCGTCTTCTGTATGCCAGAAAGCTGTTCACAAACAAACACACACGCGCATACAAACAGGGGCGAAATATAACCTCCTTCCAACTTCGTTAGCGGAGGTAATGAGGGACACAAAGACAAATAATTGAAAAAAAAATTGAAGAGGAAAAACTGTGGTAAAACAGAAAAGCAATTGAAAACAACTTACGTGGAAGAACTAAATGAAAGAAAAAAGAACAAACAAGGAACAGAAGGGAAGGAAAATTAATAAAATATGGAAAGGGAAAAGAACACAAAAGGAGACCAGGAAAATGACTTAAGATATAAGAAAAAGGAAAGAACAAAGAAAAGAAAAAGTGGAAAAGCGATTAAAAGACACCTTTCAACAAAGGAAAATAAAGGTTATGAAACACCCTTCAGTATTCGTTGTCTCGTCTTCTAAAGAACAATATCGGAGAAAAAAATTCTTTTGGAATACTTTCCATTCCTAAGCTCAAAGCATTGTTTATAAGGAATCTACTTCTACGGAATAAAGACATTCTAAATCTTAATTAAATATGTGAGGGTTATACTTTCCCGATAATTGAAAAGTCAGAGAAGATAATTCAAGAGAATTTAATGAAAAAAAAAAAATAAAAAATGTATTGTCAAATAAGAGTTTAAAGGTTTAAAAACCGCTCATGAATAACAGAGACAAGGTACAGTGACATTGCCCTAACAAGCAGCACAATGCCTTAGAGACTGACCATATATCATATGATCAGCGCCCAAGCCCTCTCCCCATCCAAGCTAGGACCAGGGAGGGCCAGGTAATGGCTCCTGATGAATTAGAAGGTAGACCTATGGGCTCCCCAAAACTGGCCATCTTCAGTTCACAAGAATGGTGAGATTGCAGATAATAAATGCACTAACAGGTTTGAGCGGGCCTCGAACCCCAGTAAACCGATCGCTAGGCAGAGACGTTACCAATAAGGCCACATTATTAGTCAAGCTACAAGCCTATTTGGAAAAGCAGAATAATAGAGGCCTAAGGACTACAGGGAAATAAGGAAATCGAAAACTAACGAATACACTATATATATGGGAAATAATAAAAAAAAATTAGAAAATATACACAAACATTTTGCTTGAGGGTACAGATGGCTTCATTAATTCTAGGCTCTACCAGGTACGAGAAGAGTTGGAAGACCTAGGCCCACATGGCTAATGACTATGAAGCGTGAAGCAGATGATGATGATAGGAGTTGTGTTAAATTAAAAGCTGGAGATAGAGACGACTGACGAAATCTAATCGAGGCCCTTTGAGTTAATAGGCGTAGGAGAAGATGATGATGATGATGATGATGATGATGACCCTTCATGGAAAGCTAAGTAGACAAAGTGATGGCAACGCTGCCTAATAAACAAAGTCGCTGAGCTTGTACACAAGTGATTATTAATTAAGCAAACAACAATATTTTTCTAGACCACACTCCCTAAAATAAATAATTAATGCTTTCGATCACGTGTTTACTAGCTCAGCGACTTTCATTAGAATTATTAGTTTTTTTTAAATATTATTATTATTATTATTATCATTATTATTATTATTATTATTATTATTATTTGAATCATTAAGATTAATAGTGTTTTTAGAATTATTATCATTATTAGTTGAATTATTAAAATAATTATTGTTTTTAAAATTATTATCGTTATCATTATTATTAAAATTATTGTTTTAAAAAAGATATTATAAATTAATTTATTTTTTAAAAATTGTTTTTAAAAACTATCATTTTTAAAATGATTAAAATTATTGTTTTCAAAATTCGCATTAGTAAAATCATTCATAATATTACTAGCATTAATATTAATATTAAAATTCACAGCTTTACCAGCTATACGTAGCTATACGTCTCCTTAGCTTCTCAAGAAGTGTACCGGAATTAATGAAGTCAACTGTACCACTATTCGTGTTGTAATATAATAAGCTCCTACTTGACATTCAAGCTGTGACCAAGTTGTTAAATGATCTTTCAAATTGGGTAGTTAAATCGGTAGAGCTTTAAGTCGGAACAGAACCGCCGCCTAAGCCACCGAAGCCTCAGAACAGAACAGAAACGACGTCCAGCGTGCACATTGAGCCAGAAGCCACAGAACGGAACTTGTAGCAAATGTTTAGATGTTGAACAGGCTGCCATAAGTCTCTTTTTAAGGTTAATATATGAAAGATCTGTTTTAATGTTTTTACTGTTCTTATAATATTTAATTTCAATTGTTTATTTCTTACCATATAATTTATTTCCTTATTTCCTTTCCTCACTGGCCTAATATTCCCCTGTCGGAGCCCTTGGGCTTATAGCATCCTGCTTTTCCATCTATTGGTCCATAGAGATTTTAAAGGAAACAGGGCAGAAGGTACTGAAGAAGATGGATTAACGAACTAAGAAAGTTTGCGGGTGTGGACTGGCATAGGAAGAGTATAAACAGAGGCAAGTGGAAGGACGTGTCTGAGGCCTTTGTTCTGCAGTGGACTAGCAACGGCTAATAATGATGCTAATGATATAAATATATATATATATATATGTGTATATATATATATATATATATATACATAGTATGTATATAGCTCAGTGGATAGCTCAGTTGGTAGAGTTCTCGCAAACATGGTTTCAGCAGAGAAGGCAGGGGTTCGAATCTCTGCCCAACCAGAAGCTATTACCATAACTGAATTCCAGTTGATATATATTCCCAAGATAGAATTCGTTATTGAATGCCACTGTGGTTGATATTTACACAAACACACACATACACACACACACACATATATATATATATATATATACACAGTCAGCGCGGATCGCTGTGTCCGGGTAGTGGGCCGGACACAGCGTTCCGCGTAAATCGGAGGCATGGGGTTTATCGGGGAAAAAAATCGACTGGGACAAATTGACTAATTGGCATCTTTTTATACAAGTTGGCATCAACATATCTGCGTAGGTGGAAGCTAGTCAGTGTGTTTCCCTGAAGTCGTGGAGTGAGGTTGTGTCAGGTTGAGAGGGCCGCGTTGCAATCGTTCTTTTGTGAGTTCGCGTGGCATTTTTGTCTATCAAACCCCCCCCAGTGATGTCTAGACCCCGTACAAGTCACGATGACAATTGTTAGAGTCATAACTTGTCATAAGTTAGGTCTGCAAACAAAGGAAATAGTGAAGAATACTGGCGTGAACGAGAGAACAGTGAGGCGCTTGGTGGCCATGTTCAAGGCAGGGGGTAGCGACAAGATCCCTTCTCACTCCCATGCTGGTTCCCCCCCACCCCCCCCCCCCCCCGGAAGATTCCTGATCGTACTTTAGTGGTTTTTAAAGCGAAGCCTCGAAGAAAATCCTACATTAACTGCTAAGCAACTGAAAGAACAGAACCCCTAAATTGTTGAGCGACGTCAGTGTTCGTACGATTCAGGGAAAACCTGTCGAAGCGCCTCGACTACGAGAAAGTGATCGCGAGAAAGAAGCCCGCTTTAACTGAGAGACAGAGAAAGAGGCGGGTTGCTTTTGCCAAGACATACAAGGATTGGACCTTGAAGCAGTGGCGAAGTGTCTTGTGGAGTGACGAAGCAACCTTTTGTGTGAGTGAGACGACCGGGAAAAAAAGTGTGGAGGCGAAAGGGGTCAGATCCTCTTAAGCCTAACTTGACGGCCAAGACAGTAAAGCACCCAGCATCGCTTATGGTATGGGGTACGTTTGCCTACGGTGGTTCTCCAAGCCTTGTTGTTTTGCCTAAAGGCATAACGGTTAATGCTGACCGATATTTGAACATTTTGAAAGACAATTTAGCGGATTGTTTTGCGGCTACAGGAGCTGAAATTCTTCAGCAGGACGGTGCCCCTTGCCATACAGCGCTAAGAAAGTGAAAAAGGGGCTTGAAAATAGCGAAGTTAACTATATTACTGATTGGCCAGGTCAAAGTCCTGATATTTCGCCCATTGAGAACCTTTGGGCGATAGTTAAAGCCCGCCTTCGTAAAGAAGTTACGACAAACGTCACACTTCTCGAGGCGGCGCTCCATAAGGTGTGGGCTGAAATACCTGCAGAAATTCTTCAAAATTTAGCAGATAGCGTTCCTCAACGACTTTTGGAGGTCAAGAAGAGGAAAGGCTACCCTATAGACAAGTAGCATGGATATTGGTGAGTGTTCAATTAAATTTTTATTGATTTATATTGTGTATTAGTGTAGATATGGGGGGGGGACCAAAATGAATGCACGGCGGATGTTGCCCGGACAGAGCGATCGCGCTGACTGTATATATATATATATATATATACATCAGTCCAGATATTCCAAGACTTGTGCATGACGTAGAGTAGGCACCAGACTATCAAGACTATTCGAATTAACACCACAATACATCAACACGACAGAATATATGAATTAGGTTGTAATACTAAATAAGGAAAATGGAATGCAACTACTACTACTACTAATAATAATAATAATAATAAAAATAATAACAATAATAATACTAACAACCACGGATTACGAACAAAGCCAATTTCTTTCAGAATTAAGAAGGGAACTAACAAGAGAAACCCTTACCCTTCCCCCCCCCCAAAAAAAAAGACTTGAAAAACTTAGTTCCATCTCAAAAGAATCTCTGACAAAAGACAAAAGACGCGTTGCTGATCCGATTACGGAAGGCTAATGCCCTTGAAGTTGCAAGCGAAGAAAAATCAGCCAAGATATTAACTTGGATGGACGAGAAATTCAGGTGGAAAAAAAAAAAACATATATATATATATATATATATATATTGTGGACATCAAAGCCCACAAACAGCTAATAAAAAGATTACATTATTTTCTTATTTTATTGTAATTAATTATAATTAATCCAAAATATCTCTTATGGACACCAAACCCCACTAATTCATAATAAAAATATTAGATTATTTTTTAAATTAATTATAATTAATCAAAATAAAGAATATCTCTTATGGACATCAAAGCCCACTAATAGATAATAAAAATATTAAAATATTTTCTTATTTAATTGTTATTAATTAATTAAAATTGAATAATTAATCATAATCAAATAATAAATATGTTATGGACATCAAAGCCCACTCATAGATAAAAAGGACTAGTTTATTTTCTTATTTAATTATAATCAATTAATTAATTACTGAACGACAACGCAAAATTCAAAGAAAACTAATAATTTAAAATCGATGAGTTTACTTTTTATTTTCTAATCTCTTAAATCTTTTGCAATCAAATTGACACGTAACCAATTACCTTAAAAGGAGCTATTACTTCTCAACAGACTTTTTAAAAGTTAATACAATCGGTCTATAGAGAAAAATGGAGTCACCTAATAAGTCAGAGTCAATTCAATTAGAATTGAAGGAAAACAATATATGTACGTTTGAA
>NC_090753.1:86299196-86307455 GCF_036898095.1 Palaemon carinicauda | reverse complement strand
TGACAAAACAGACAAGGTGTTGCTCTTCTTACTACTTCTAAGAAATGGGCGGAGCCTTCTCCAACTTTAGCGAACCAAAAAGACAATATAGGTCTGTCTTTGTTAGCAAAAGCATACAAAAGTTACAAATCGAGTTGCCATATTTCAATTCTTTATTATCATTTGACGTCTCAAATATCCACTGCAAATACAAAATACACACACACATTATATATATATATATATATATATATAATATATATATATATATATATATATATATATATTAAATTTTGCACATTTAGACGTGTTTTTCATATTAAAATAAGCCATATATATTTTTGATACATTAATGTCTGGATTCTCTTAACGACCTCGGGATCAGAGCCCCAGGCGAAATCACACAAAGACAAGAGCTTGTGACCGTCCGGGAATCGAACCCTGGTCCGGCAAGCATGTATAGACAGTGACTACCACTTGGCCACAAAGAAAGATAAAAAGTCAATGACAATTCTTCCGTATTTATACCTATCGAATTTAGATGTTTTGTACTTGGAAATGAAATCAACCCATCTTCACCATCGTAGCTAATTAGTAGTTTGTTACTTGGCATTCAATTAATGATAAATTTTGCACATTTAGACGTGTTTTTCATATTCAAATAAGCCATATATATTTTTGATACATTAATGTCTGGATTCTCTTAACGACCTCGGGATCAGAGCCCCAGGCGAAATCAAACAAAGACAAGAGCTTGTGACCGTCCGGACCAGGGTTCGATTCCCGGACGGCCACAAGCTCTTGTCTTTGTGTGATTTCGTCTGGGGCTCTGATCCCGAGGTCGTTAAGAGAATCCAGACATTAATGTATCAAAAATATATATGGCTTATTTGAATATATATATATATATATATATATATATGTATATATATATGTATATATATATACAATATATATATATATATATATATATATATATATATATATATATATATGTGTGTGTGTGTGTGTATATGTGTGTAATACCAATTTTCGCACCAGTTTCTCGGACCAGGGTTCGATTCCCCGGCCAACCAGAAGCTATTACCTCTTAAGTTGATTCCCCCTTGGTTCTCTGATTCCGAGGTATAGAGAGAATCCAGATATTAAGGGATTGTAATATATGACTTATATAAATATGAAAAACACGTCTAAATGTAAAAGATTTATCATTTTATATATATATATATATATATATAATATATATATATATATATATATATATATATATACATACATACATACATACATATATGTGTGTGTGTGTAGAAATCACAAAAGCTAACACGTGATGAGCATAAAATAGTCAAGTATTATAGCCATGAAAGGAAAAATGAAAACACAAACTCAGTTCTCCTTTTTTGACTATATATATATATATATATATATATATATAATATATATATATATATATATATATATTATATATATATATATATATATATATTTATATATATATATATGTATATATATATATATATATATATATATATATATATATATATATATATATATATATATATATCACCCACGAATGGCATTTAATACCGAATTCTATCTTGGGAATATATATCCACTTGGAATTCCTTTTATGGTAACAGCTTCTGGCCGGGTGGAGATTCGAACCCCCACCTGTTCGGCTGGAAACCATGCCTGGGAAGACTCTACCGACTGAGCTATCAAGTCGGTAGAGTCTTCCCAGGCATGGTTTCCAGCCGAACAGGTGGGGTTCGAATCTCCACCCGGTCAGAAGCTGTCACCATAAAAGGAATTCCAAGTGGATATACATTTCCAAGATAGAATTCGGTATTAAATGCCATTCGTGGGTGATATTTACATTGATTGAAATCACGTGTGCTTGTGATATATATATATATATATATATATATATATATATATATATATATATATATATGTAATATATATATTGTAATATATATATATGTGTGTGTATGTATGTAAATATATATATATATATATAATTTGATAACTTGAAAAAAATAGCAGAAAACTTAAGAACTAAGAAATCAGTGGTCTTTATAAAAAACGAAGGAAAAATAGCATTTGGGTCTACATCTCCATAAGCATCAACATCCATGAAGGGTGTCCTAATTCCATAGGACTTAAATGCTAAACTAGTTAGTTTAGCCACAGAAAAACAGGAATGAGGAAGATCTAGTTTCTTAATACCCTACTTAATGTCTGCTATGGTCAGCTATATCAAAACGTAATTATAAGAAATCCCCTTTAATGTTTTATTCCCCCATAAATTAATTTATCATAAAAATTAGCAAAATAGTAACAGTTAAGAAAATAATACCCAGCAAACACACACACATTATATATATATATATATATATATATATATATATATATATATATATATATATATATATATATATATATATACACACACACACACACGTGTGCACGTGTGTGATGGTACCCTGTTCCTACTCTTCCCGTAAGCTAACGTTTGTTTTCACGTCCCGATTGCATATCAATCTTTTAGGGGTCCTGATAAAGGGCAACAAACTCTTTCCTCAGAGTATTCGTTTGGCCAGTTTCTCTCCCGTTCTCCTTCCTGTCTCCCTCTTCTTCCTGCATTTTATGTCCGAATCCTTTCAAATAAATCCATTGTTAGACTTGAATATTCTTGTTTAGGGTTCATAACTGCCTTCCTGATTCCACTTGTTGATTCCTTTCAGACGATGTATTTTGGTTTTCTTCCAAAGTCGCAGACTTAATAATTCTCTTAAATTTCACCAAAGCATTTTCTGCATCACCCAAAATCTTGTTTTCTTTTCATGACCTCAGAGGCAATTCGGTGATAAAATCTTGCAAATTTGGGTTGATCAATAAAACGATCAAAACCATCTTTTTACCTTCAAGAATCTTGAAGACCTTCTTTCTTGTGGAGAAAAAGAAGTCTTCAAAATTCCTGTTTTGCTTTCCATTACTGCCTTCATGGTTCCACTTGTCGTTGATCCCTTTCTTCTAAGAAGAAAGAAGTCTTCAAAGCAAGAATCTTGAAGACTTCTCCTTTCTCTCCATGAGGAAGAAGAAGTCTTCAAAACAATAATCATGAAGACTTCTTCATCCTCATGGAGAAAGGAGAAGTCTTCAAGATTCTTGTTTTGAAGACTTCTTTCTTCTAAGAAGAAAGGGATCAACGACAAGTGGAATCAGAAAGGCAGTCATGAAAAGCAAAACAAGAATTTTGAAGACTTCTTTCTCTCCATGAGGAAGAAGTCTTCAAGATTCTTGCTTTGAAGACTTCTTTCTTCTTAGAAGAAAGGGATCAACGACAAGTGGAACCATGAAGGCAGTAATGGAAAGCAAAACAGGAATTTTGAAGACTTCTTTTTCTCCACAAGAAAGAAGGTCTTCAAGATTCTTGTTTTGAAGACTTCTTCCTCATGGAGAGAAAGGAGAAGTCTTCAAAATTCTTGTTTTACTTTTCATGAATGCCTTTCTGATTCCACTTGTCTTTGATCCCTTTCATCTTAGAGGAAAGAAGTCTTCAAAAAAAGAATCTTGAAGACTTCTCCATTCTCTCCATGAAGAAGAAGAAGTTTTCATGATTCTTGTTTAGAAGATTTCTTCTTCCTCATGGAGAGAAAGGAGAAGTCTTCAAGATTCTTGCTTTGAAGACTTCTTTCTTCTAAAAAGAAAGGGATCAACGACAAATGGAATCAGGAAGGCAGTCATGAAAAGCAAAACAAGAATTTTGAAGACTTCTTTCGCTCCATGAGGAAGAAGAAGTCTTCAAGATTCTTGTTTTGCTTTTCATGACTGCCTTCCTGATTCCACCCTTCATGTTTTTTTAAAAATAAGCTAGATACAGGAACTCTCTATTGTTGGCTGGGCAGGGCTCCCCCCTTCCTGCTAGCCCAGAGGGCCTCCCCCTTCCCGCTGGCAGGGAGGGCCTCCCCCTTCCCGCTGGCAGGGCAGGGCTCCCCCTTCCCGCTGGCAGGGCGGGGTTTCCCCCCTTCCCGCTGGCAGGGCAGGGCTCCCCCCTTCCCGCTGGCAGGGCGGGGCTCCCCCCTTCCCGCTGGCAGGGGGGGGGCTTCCCCCCTTCCCGCTGGCAGGGCGGGGCTCCCCCCTTCCCGCAGGCAGGGCGGGGCTTCCCCCCTTCCCGCTGGCAGGGCGGGGCTCCCCCCTTCCCGCTGGCAGGGCGGGGCTCCCCCCTTCCCGCTGGCAGGGCGGGGCTCCTCCCTTCCCGCTGGCAGGGCGGGGTTCCCCCCTTCCCGCTGGCAGGGCGGGCCTCCCCCCTTCCTGCTGGCAGGACGGGGCTTCCCCCTTCCCGCTGGCAGGGTTCCCCCTTTCCGCTGGCGAGGCGGGGCTCCCCCCTTCTCGGTGGCTGGGCGGGGCTCCCCCCTTCTCGGTGGCATGGTGGGGTTCCCCCCTTCCCGCTGGCAGGGCGGGGCTCCCCCTTTCCCGCTGGCAGGGTGGGGCTCCCCCCTTCCCACTGGCAGGGCGGGGCTCCCCCTTCCCGCTGGCAGGGCGTGGCTTCCCCCTTCCCGCTGGCAGGGTGGGGCTCCCCCCTTCCCGCTGGTAGGGCGGGGCCCCCCTTCCCGCTGGCAGGACGGGGCTCCCCCCTTCCCGCTGGCAGGGCGGGGCTCCCCCCTTCCCACTGGCAGGGCGGGGCTCCCCCCTTTCCGCTGGCTGGGCGGGGCTCCCCCCTTCCCGCTGGCAGGGCGGGGCTGCCCCCTTCTCACTGGCAGGGCGGGGCTCCCCCATTCCTGTTGACAGGGCGGGGCTCCCACCCTCCCACTGGCAGCGCGGGCCTCCCTTCTTCCCGCTGGCAGGGCGGGCTCCCCTTTTCCCGTAGGCAGTGCGGAGCTCCCCCCTTTTTGCTAGCAGGGCGGGGCTACCCTTTCTTGCTTGCAGGCCGGAGCTCCCCCCCTTCTTGCTTGCAGGGCAGGGCTACCCTTTCTTGCTCGCAGGGCGGAGCTCCACCGTTCCTGCTGGCATAGCGGGGCTCCCCCTTTCCGGCTGGCATGGCTGGGTACCCCGTTAAAAAATCTAAGAAATTCTGTAATTATATATACATATATACATATATATACATATATATATATATATATATATATTTATATATATATATATATATATATATATATATATATATATATATTCATATAAGCCATATATTTTTTATACAGTAATGTCTGGATTCTCTTAATGACCTCAAGACTAGAGCCCCAGGCGAAATCACACAAAAACAACAGCTTCTGACTGGCCGGGAGTCGAATTCTGACATACCACTTGGCCAAGTGGTATGTCAATGTTCATACAAGTTTCCTGGACCCGTGTTCGACTCCCGGCCAGTCAGAAGCTGTTGTCTTTGTGTGATTTCGCCTGGGGCTCTCATTCCGAGGTCGTTAAGAGAATCCAGACATTAATGTATCAAAAATATGTGGCTTATTTGAATATGAAAAACCCGTCTAAATGTGCAAAATTTATCAAATATATATATATATATAATATATATATATATATATATATATATATATATATATGTGTGTGTGTGTGTGTGTACGTATGTATATATTTATATATATATATATATATATATATATATATATATATATATATATATATATATATATATACACACACATATATATACATATATATATATATATATATATATATATATATATACACATCACATATATATATATGTATATATATATATATATATATATATATATATATATATGTGTGTGTGTGTGTATAATATATATATATAAATATATATATTATATATATACAAATATATATGCATATACATATATATATATATATATATATATATATATATATATATATATATATATACACACATATATATACATATATATATATATACATATATATATGTATATATATATATATATATATATATATATATATATATATATATGTATCAAAAATATATAGGGCTTATTTGAATATATATATATATATATATATATATATATATATATATATATATGTGTGTGTGTGTGTGTGTGTGTGTGTGTGTATAATATATATATATAAATATATATATATATATATATATATATATACAAATATATATGCATATACATATATATATATATATATATATATATATATATATATATATACAGATATATATATGCATATACATTTATATACATACATAGTTGTCGTACAGTTTGGAGAATTGGCAGTAGCCTACCAGACACAGATCCCGATATAGCAGGGATAAATTGACCATCGAAGGGCATATGACAAGCAATAATCGAGAAAAAAATCTGAATCTTGATGCTGTAATTTCCAGCACAGTTTGAGGTCTCTATGAGAGTTTGTTCTTCAGATCGTTTTCTTCGGTAGTATGCTGGAAACTCTTTAAACTGGACTTTTGAATCTTCTCAGGAATGGGTTCAGTCATACGAGGGACTAATTTCAGGCCATCATCTTTACAGAATCCAAATTCTTCCATGTAGATTCCAACTGGGCTTTGAACTGATCCAGTTCTATAAACATCAGACACCAGCTGATCAAAGACCTCCCAGTCGCCATGAACCACTGTTCCTTCAGGTTGATTCTTACCCACATTCCTATTACTGATTACTGTCCAGCTGCTATATTCGCATTTACATCTTCCAATAAGCTATCCAAAAACCAGGGTAATAAAACTAGAAAAATAAACATATGTACCGTAAAAAAAGAAACTATACAATAGGAACTGAAAATGCTTAGCTAAAAAGGTAGAAAAACATTGCTTAAAACCATGAAATTAAATTTTTTAAAGTGCACCCACCCCTTACCCATTGGTACCATATTTTAGATAGCTTTTGTGCATTTGTTCACGAACTCTGACCCAAAATAAGTTCTTATTCAAATATAATTCTGTTTTATCCATTGAAATCCTTGGTGTCTTGTTCCTTAAAAATAGCGTGACTTTATTCTTTTATTTTTTTCTGTCGTTTCACAAATCGCACAATAAAGACGTAGCGTAACAGATTATCGGGAACTAAATATCAGCTTAGTTAGAAATGAGGTTTGTAATTTTAACACTGAAATGGATAACGCGAAGTCAAGCTGCCAACTAATCATAAAGAGTTCATCTGTAACATAACTGGTGTGGAATGAACATCTTGGCCCCCAATCCTCTTTGACTCTCACTATTCTCTCCCTCTCTCACCCCTTCTCGCTCTCACCACCCTCACTCTTTCACCCCTTCTCAGTTCCTCGCCAACCTCTCTCTCTCTCTCTCTCTCTCTCTCTCTCTCTCTCTCTCTCTCTCTCTCTCTCTCTCTCTCTCCATGATATATGATAAAAGATAGCGTCGATTTTATATCCCCCACTTACATAACACTCAATTTCAAAATAAATATTATCTTGAGAAACATTACAAGTTCCATTCTCTAGAGACATGATGATCGTGAAGTGAATCTTTATCTCACTATAGTCCATTTCTTTTAGCGATGCATATTTGCACCGACTCGCGGCGGTGCCCTTTTACCTCGGAAAAGTTTCCGGATCGCTGATTGGTTAGAATGATCTTGTCCAACCAATCAGCGATCCGCAAGTTTTTCCGAGCTAAAAGGGCACCGCCGCGAGTCGGTGCAAATATGCATCGCTAAAAGAAATGGACTATAGGAGTTGGAATTGGTGAAAGACAAATAGGCAAGAATGGATGTAATAGTGTGGTTTCTGTAAGGATTACAAGGTTTCGGTAGGTTTGGATAAATGGATAATTTCCAAGAATTCATAAGGTAAGAAGAACTAATTACTGTTTAATAAATCCAAAGAAATATTTTTCAATTCCAAATTATAAAAGGGCTTAGTGCGCGGGCAAATATTCACCTAGTCAGAACTCAAAATTTACGTTTTGGTCAAATTATTATTATTATTATTATTATTATTATTATTATTACCTCCACCATAGAGGTCATGTTTTCACCTCTGTCTGTTTGTCACCAACCTAACTCAAAAAGTTACTGGCGAATTTTGACTAAAGTACAACAAATATATTAAAAAGGATGTATTCAGGCCGAATTTCTCTCTCTCTCTCTCTCTCTCTCTCTCTCTCTCTCTCTCTCTCTCTCTCTCTCTCTCTCTGAATGTCATTTAGGCCTGTATAACTCATGTATGGTGTTTTTTTTTTATTATTATTATTATTTTACATCGAACCATATCTGAAAGTACTTTTTCTTTCATCGGTGACTTGAACAAGACTTATGTCGAAATAATCTAATG
>NC_090753.1:86291696-86294196 GCF_036898095.1 Palaemon carinicauda | reverse complement strand
AGATCCAGCATCCACTGGGTCATGAACAGACCCAGCATCCACTGGGTCCTGAACAGATCCAGCATCCACTGGGTCTTGAACAGATCCAGTATCCATTGGGTCCTGAACAGATCCAGCATCCACTGGGTCCTGAACAGATCCAGCATCCACTGGGTCCTGAACAGACCCAGTATCCACTAGGTCCTGAACAGATCCAGCATCCACTGGGTCCTGAACAGACCCAGTATCCACTGGGTCCTGAACAGATCCAGCATCCACTGGGTCCTGAACAGACCCAGCATCCATTGGGTCCTGAACAGATCCAGTATCCATTGGGTCCTGAACAGATCCAGCATCCACTGGGTCATGAACAGACACAGCATCCACTGGGTCCTGAACAGATCCAGCATCCACTGGGTCCTGAACAGATCCAGTATCCATTGGGTCCTGAACAGATCCAGCATCCACTGGATCCTGAACAAACCCAGCATCCCTTGGGTCAGAAAAACACCCAGCAACCACTGGGTCCTGAACAGACCCAGTATCCATTGGGTCCTGAACAGACCAAGCATCCACTGGGTACTGAACAGACCCAGCATCCATTGGATCCTGAACAGATCCAGCATCCAATGGGTCCTGAACAGACCAAGCATCCACTGGGTACTGAACAAACCCAGCATCCATTGGATCCTGAACAGATCCAGCATCCAATGGGTCCTGAAGAGACCAGCATCCGATGGGTCCTGAACAGACCCAGTATCCATTGGGTCCTGAACAGACCCAGCATCCACTGGATCCTGAACAGACCAAGCTTCCACTGGGTACTGAACAGACCCATCATCCATTGGGTCCTGAATAGACCCAGCATCCATTGGGTCCTGAACAGATCCAGCATCCATTGGATCCTGAACAGATCCAGCATCCAATGGTCCTGAAGAGACCCAGTATCCACTGGATCCTGAAAAGACCAAGCATCCACTGGGTACTGAACAGACCCAGCATCCATTGGATCCTGAACAGATCCAGCATCCAATGGGTCCTGAAGAGACCAGCATCCGATGGGTCTTGAACAGACCCAGTATCCATTGGGTCCTGAACAGACCCAGCATCCACTGGATCCTGAACAGACCAAGCTTCCACTGGGTACTGAACAGACCCAGCATCCATTGGGTCCTGAACAGACCCAGCATCCATTGGGTCCTGAACAGATCCAGCATCCAATGGGTCCTATTCACTGGGTCCTGAACAGATGCAGAGAACAGACCCAGCATCCACTGGATCCTGAAGAGACCCAGCATCCATTGGGTCCTAAACAGACCCAGCTTCCACTGGGTCCTGAAAAGACCCAGCGAACAGACCCAGCATCCACTAGGTCTTGGACAGACGCAGAGAACAGACCCAGCATCCACTGGGTCCTGAGGAGACCCAGCATCCATTGGGTCCTGAACAGACCCAGCATCCACTGGGTTCTGAACCGACCCAGCATCCACTGGGTCATGAACATACCCAGCGAACAGACCCAGCATCCACTGATCCTGAACAGACCAAGCATCCACTGGGTACTGAAGAGTTCAGCATCCATTGGGTCCTGAACAGATCTAGCATCTACTGGATCCTGAACAGACAAAGCATCCACTGGGTACTGAACACACCCAGCATCCACTGGGTCCTGAACAGACCAGCATCCATTGGGTCCTGAACAGACCAGCATCCACTGGGTCCTGAACAGATCCAGCATCCAATGGGTCCTGAACAGACCCAGCATCCACTGGGTCCTGAAGAGACCCAGCATCCATTGGGTCCTGAAGAGACGCAGCATCTACTGGATCCTGAACAGACCAAGCATCCACTGGGTACTAAACACACCCAGCATCCACTGGGTCCTGAACAGATCCAGCATCCAATGGGTCCTGAACAGACCAGCATCCATTGGGTCCTGAACAGACCAGCATCCATTGGGTCCTGAACAGACACAGCATCCACTGGGTCCTGAAGAGATCCAGCATCCATTGGGTCCTGAAGAGACCCAGCATCCACTGGGTCCTGAACAGACCCAGCATCCATTGGGTTCTCAACAGACCCAGCATCCACTGGGTCCTGAACAGACCCGGCATCCACTGGGTCCTAGAGAAACTCAGGTAAACCTGGCCGTCCCCTGAGAATAGAGCCCCTTAGAGGATAACAACTTTCTTATTCTTCTCCTTTTTGGAATTACTGGGGTCCCTTAAGGTCGGTGTTGTCTCCTGAGAGAGAGAGAGAGAGAGAGAGAGAGAGAGAGAGAGAGAGAGAGAGAGAGTTGTACACAGCAATCTTCACTTTATAAATTTTTTTTTAGGTCGCGGTGTCATTTGTGCTATAGTTATTGATGATGATGATGATGTATATTACATTTTCATCGACCGACCCCAAGGCCTTAAGATTGCTTTAACCGGTATTTTATAATAATATTTTGCAGTTTTATTAACAAAATTTTATGATCGGAACTTTTTTTTTCTTTTTTTGTTTTAAAACTGTTTTATAA
>NC_090753.1:86284196-86286696 GCF_036898095.1 Palaemon carinicauda | reverse complement strand
ATATATTCTGTAATGTTTCTTTTGGATTGCCTTATATATTCTGTAATCTTTCTTTTGGATTGCCTTATATGTTCTGTAATCTTTCTTTGGGATTGCCTTATATGTTCTGTAATCTTTCTTTGGGATTGCCTTATATATCCTGTAATCTTTCTTTGGGATTGACTTATATATCCTGTAATCTTTCTTTGGGATTGCCTTATATCCTGTAATCTTTCTTTGGGATTGCCTTATATCCTGTAATCTTTCTTTTGGATTGCCTTATATCCTGTAATCTTTCTTTGGGATTGACTTATATATCCTGTAATCTTTCTTTTGGATTGCCTTATATATTCTGTAATCTTTCTTTTGGATTGCCTTATATATTCTGTAATCTTTCTTTTGGATTGCCTTATATATTCTGTAATCTTTCTTTTGGATTGCTTTATATATCCTGTAATCTTTCTTTGGGATTGCCTTATATATTCTGTAATCTTTCTTTGGGATTGCCTTATATATTCTGTAATCTCTCTTTGGGATTGCCTTATATATCCTGTTATCCTTCTTTGGGATTGCCTCCTGTAATCTTTCTTTGGGATTGCCTTATATATCCTGTAATCCTTCTTTGGGATTGCTTTATATATCCTGTAATATCTCTTTGGGATTGCCTTATATCCAACATTGCCAGGCTTACTGTGTCTATAGTAGTTGTCTGATATGATGTTATATAACTACTTAATCATATTTCACTTTCTTAAATTTTGTTAGACTATCCTCTACTTTAATTTGCTCTCGTATCCATGTTGCTCTTTTCTCTTGCTTAGTTTTAACCCCATCATAGTTCTTTTTATATTTTTCCGAGTTGTAACTAGTTTATGCTCAAAGAATTTAGTAAAGCTCCAAGTTTTTGATGCATAAGTTAATACTGGTAGGACCCTGTGATTAAATACTTTTCTTTTTAGAGAAAGTGGCATTTTACTTTCATAATCTTATTTTTTTTCACTTGAAGCTCTCCATCCCATGCTTATCCTTCTTTTAATTTCGGTCTCATGTCCTGGGGGAACACTTACTGTCTCTCCTAAGTACGTATATTCATTAACCATCCCTAGAGGTTCGTCCACAACCCTTAAGTTTGTGTGTGTTTATATGTGCACATGCTTGAGTATGTGTGTGAGCGTACTGTTAGTTCTATAGTAAATCTTTTCACTATTTTTTTCCCTTCAACCTCTTATCCTTTGATGTGGAACTAGTTACACGCTAATTGGAAACCTGAAGATGCCCTTAAGTGGGTGGGTAGGCGGGGTAGATGCAGCTTCCGTCAAATTAGTACGACGACTAAAGCAACAACTTATAAAATTTTGGATGCCATGTAATCATTAAACACGTGGAATCAGCTTATCGCTTTAATTTTGTAGATAAGAAAGAAGAGCGACTTATGTTTGTTACTCTTGTCAACAGATGGCGTTTTTGTGTGCGTTCAGACTCGTATCTTCAAACTTATCTTCAAACGACTCTCGAGTAGCGTGGATGAAAACATTTTCTATTACTGTTTTAACTATGTTTAAAGCTTTAATTTTCCTGTCACGTGAAGGGAGAAATTTTTTATTGTAATATTTGTTGCCAGATAAAGGCTTTCCTCCTCTGGAATTCAATTTGTTTACCAAACGTTTCGTGTGATGACGTTTTTGGTGCTGCATATGACAGCAAACGTTCCGATTCGCTTATTTCGAGAAACTAGAATTTCGGTAAATCATATTTCCAACATTTTTTTTTCCAGATTCCTCTTTATATGTAGGATGTAAGTAGGCTGAGAGAGAGAGAGAGAGAGAGAGAGAGAGAGAGAGAGAGAGAGAGAGAGAGAGAGAGAGAAGCTGGAGGTAAAAGGAAGAGAGAGAGAGAGAAAAGCTGGAGGTAAAAGGAAGAGAGAGAGAGAGAGAGAGAGAGAGAGAGAGAGAGAGAGAGAGAGAGAGAGAAGCTGGAGGTATGAGGAAGAGAGCCTTACCTTACCTTATTGCCTTATTTTTTGTTTTGGTTCCCCCAGGTCCCTCAATGTGAGGCACCTCGTATATCCACCAGAGAGTTGCTAATGCATCTTCCGGTGTATTTTGCATCTTCCAGTCTTGGATGGTCTGGGATGCATCTTAGGTATTTATCGAGCTTATTCTTAAACACATCTACGCTCACTCCTGATATGTTTCTTAGATGAGCTGGCAGCACATTAAATAGTCGCTGTATTATCGATGCTGGTGCGTAGTGGATTAATGTCCTGTGCACCTTTCTTAGTTTACCTGGAATATTTTTTGGCACTATTAATCTACCTCGGCTTGCTCTTTCTGATATTTTAAGCTCCATGATGTTTTCAGTAATTCCTTCTATTTGCTTCCATGCTTGTATTATCACGTAGCGTTCTCTTCTCCTTTCTAGACTGTATAGTTTTAAAAATTTCAGTCTTTCCCAGTAGTCAAGGTCCTTAACTTCTTCTATTCTAGCAGTATAGGACCTTTGTACACTCTCTATTTGCGCA
>NC_090753.1:86276696-86279196 GCF_036898095.1 Palaemon carinicauda | reverse complement strand
CGCAAAGAACCTAAGGAACTGTTTACAGTGATCCATGTAAATTTTGTGTGTGTGTGTGTGTGTGTGTGTGTGTGTGTGTGTGTAAGCCTCCCCCTCCTCTACGGGATCCTTTCGTATCCGTGGAATGTAAACAAGTACCGGACCGGTTTTAATGTTGCCTTATGTATCGCTTCGTATTAAGTAGACAGATGCTCACTTCACTTGTTCAGAAGAGAAAATATATAAAGAGAATGAAAGAGAGAAAAGAAAGAATAAAAGAAGCAAATTATTCATAAAAGAAACGGTTAGATGCAGTTAAATGGCAGGACAGGATTACAATTGAAATTATAAGAGAGATTACTCGATTGCCATATATTGATGAGATCATGATGAGGGGTAGATGGAGATGGTTTGGGCAAGCTCTTACCACTCCCCAAGAGAAAATGGTTCATCAAAGTTTCAATTGGGCTCCACAAGGCACTAGAAGAGTTGGAAGACCCAGGCCTATATGGCTGAAGACTATGAATCGTGAAGTAGGAGATGGTGAATGAAGAAGTATTGAATTGAAACCTCAAGATAGAGACGACTGGCGAAATCTAACTAAGGCCCTTTGCGTCAATAGGCGCAGGAGGAGATGGTGATGATGATAATGAGATGTAGGAAGAGATTTCCAAAGCCTGGCAGTGGAAGGAAAGATACTAAGGCTGAACCGCATGGTCCAAAGAGGTTACTGTCAGTATGGTTTCAGATTTCCTTACTCACTTGTAACGTAATGTTCAAGGAACTTGAGATGCTTAGAATTTTTTTTATTGTTTAAGTAGATGCAGCAAGAAGTTCATTGATATTTTTAATCTCGAGCCTTGTCTACATTCATTCTTTCTTTCTGGATAATATTTTTTAACTCTCTCTACAACTATAGATATTTCAAACTTCTCTTCTGCGATCTACCAATTGTAAGGAAAATTTGGAGCAAATATTACCTCCGCCAATTAAGTTGGGAGGAGGTTATGTTTTTGCCCCTGTTTGTTTGTTTGTGACAAATTTCTGGCCAAACTTTTACTTATAGCGTAGTGAAACTTTCAGGGATTAATTGTTATCGTGAGACGTGGAAGCGACTCAATTTTGAAAGTCCTGGGTCAAAGGCCAAGGTCAAGGTCGAGAAAAAGGTCGACCGAATTAACCCTAAGGCAAGCTTGTTTCGATAAATAAGCTGCCTTGGCGGTCTGCACTCAGTGCTTTTTCTAGGTGTTGATTAAAGAGCCTATAATTTTGTATTTATCAATGTATCTAATTATTATAACGGAAGTTAATTCTTTCCATATGTATAATTTTAGCAGACCGGATTCTTTCCTAATTTCTGTTTCCGGAATCATTTCAGGAAAGATTTGTTTAATTGTGTAAGGAAAAACACGATGCAAAGATAGAACTTGAATGGCCAGCGGCGTGGCCTGTTCTGGACAGATACCGAAGACCACTTTGAAACACTGCAGGTGGAACTTACCTTTGTAGTATATTTTATGAAAAACCTTGCATATATACACGCGTGTATGATTATTATTATTATTATTATTATTATTATTATTATTATTATTATTACTAGCCAAGCTACAACCCTAGTTGGAAAAACAAGATGCTATAAGCCCAAGGGCACCAATAGGGAAAAATAGCCCTGTGAGGAAAGGAAATGAGGAAATAAATAAATGATGAGAACAAATTAACAATAAATCATTCTAAAAACAGTAACAACGTCAAAACAGATGTGTCACATATAAATTATAAAAAAAAACTTATATCGGCCTGTTCAACATAAAAACATTTGCTGCAACTTTGAACTAATGAAGTTCTACTGATTCAACCACCCGATTAGGAAGATCATTCCACAACTTGGTCACAGCTGGAATAAAACTTCTAGAATACTGTGTAGTATAGAGGCTCATGATGGAGAAGGCCTGGCTATTAGAATTAACTGCCTGCCTAGTATTACGAACAGGATGGAATTGTCCAGGAAGATCTGAAGGTAAAGGATGGCCAGAGTTATGAAAGATCTTATGCAACATGCATAATGAACTAATTGAACGACGGTGCCAAAGATTAATATCTAGATCAGGAATAAGAAATTTAATAGACCGTAAGTTTCTGTCCAACAAATTAAGATGAAAATCAGCAGCTGAAGACCAGATAGGAGAACTATACTCAAAACAAGGTAGATTGAAAGAATTAAAACACTTCTTCAGAATAGAAAATCTTGAAAGACTTTCTCAATAAGCCAATTTATTGTGCTTTTGAAGAATACACGGACCTAATGTGTTTCTCAAAAGTAAATTTGCTATCGAGAATCACACCTAAAATTTTAAAAGTCATACAAAGTTAAAGAAATATTATCAGTGTTGAGATCCGGATGTTGAGGAGCCACCGTCCTTGACCTACTTACGATCATACTTTGAGTTTGGTTAGGATTCAATTTCATACCCCATAATTTGCACCATGCACTAATTTTAGCTAGATCTCTATTAAGGGATTC
>NC_090753.1:86272263-86273696 GCF_036898095.1 Palaemon carinicauda | reverse complement strand
ACACCTAGTATATATATATATACATACAGTATACATATATATATATATATATATATACTCGTACATCAACTTGCTTGTTTCAGGGAACAATCAGATCGTTACTTCTTAACCGAGGATAAAATGAGAGAGAGAGAGAGAGAGAGAGAGAGAGAGAGAGAGAGATTATCTTTAAACTGGACACACGAGCGAATGCATATATATATACTGTATATTTACAAAGAGGAGCGTGACGCATGCAAGGTACCCGAAACATAAACCGTTTAACGCATCTGCATGCGTAAATTTGCGTCCATAATCTGATATCATTAACTCATAATAGCATCTGCAACTCCTTTTAAAAAATATGAAACCTCTCATTATATCTCAACAAACAAGGCAATTCGGATTGAAATCTCTCATGACATGTTTACATAAAAAACGAAACTTGTCAATAAATTTGGGGGTATTTCGGGTTGAATCTGTTTCCCCGATCAGTTGTAAACAAAGCAAAAGTAATGGAAGGTGAAGCACGAGCTCAAATCAATAGGCAACACTCTAAATAGAAAGTCAAGGGAACACTAATAATGAATGACCTGGTATAATGTGTCTCAGTCATGCGTTTGGAGACGGTATAGGTAGGGTAGTTCAATGATAATAATAATAATAATAATAATAATAATAATAATAATAATAATAATAATAATAATAATAATAATAATGATGATGAAGAGAGCATGATTGGAAGATATATAATTAGCTCAATTCGACGACTGAATTGATAAAAAATAATCAATTGTTATCTTTGATCTACGTATTAGCATTCATTTCACACATACACAAACAAGCACACAAACACACACACATATATATATATATATATATACGTATATATATATATATATATATATACATATATATAAATATATATATATATATATATATATGTATATATATATATATATATATATATATTCATATATGTGTGTATGTGCGTGTACCACGACAACTGAAAGACGACATAATTAACCCATTCCCAGTTTAATTTACCAATAAAATCAGTAATCAGACAATCAACCAACAATGACCCAACTAATTGCAAAATTAACCATAAACACACCAAGTTAATTAACATCGATTAAAACAATCACGCAACGTAATTTAACAACAAAAACAGCTGAAATTAGATAAATAACAGTATGGTACAAGAACAGAAATCACTCACACTTTGAAGAGAGAGAGAGAGAGAGAGAGAGAGAGAGAGAGAGAGAGAGAGAGAGATGCAATTTCATTTAACCGAATTGGAAAAAGCATTTTGCATACAAAATTCACCTTTTCCTTTTTGTCTTTCACACACACACATATATACACACGCACACAACACACACACACGCGCACGCAAGCATACGCACACAGAGGCACAAAAGACACCGGTTGACTGACACAGTCCCACTTGA